>NC_065410.1:3444409-3544409 GCF_024362695.1 Pectinophora gossypiella | reverse complement strand
ATATAATATACGAACGCTATTGGCTGCGCGAAAAATAAACCATTTCTATCGCTTCAGCTATTGATTGGTTAGCGATATGACAGATCCATGTTACGGCTACAGAAAATATAAAATTCATACACTACGAGGTCATACGGACTTCGTGTTTAAAGTTGGTGGTAAAATGTAGTTTTATGCAACTTCGCAGACGAATGAAAATAAAATGATGTCTGGAGCAGGTATGTTTGGTGAGAGTCGTAAATCAAAAGTTTACTAAGTATGTCTAGTTTGAGGTACTTTAAATCTTAAGGAAACAATGATGCTAAAGTGATGAAAGTTATTAGTTGAAAAGTCAGTCTTAACCATCTAATTTCAAGATTTATGAGCATTTATATATGTAGTAGTTTAAGTAGTCGAAAGTGTATTTATTTTTATACGTACAAGTATTTCCATGCTGCACTATCCCGCTATATTACATAATATTCAATATCTCCTATACTTAAAGGTTGCCTGGAAGAGATTGCTGTTTAGCAATAAGGCCGCCTATTGTACTCATTTTATTCTTCTTTTGTTTTGTATTTTGTTTTCTCCTGTTTGTGCAATAAAGTATTTGTTATATTGTTATGTTATGTCATTGCGACGATGTAGATAAGGGTATCTCTGGACCTCATGAAGATATATGCGTTCTCAATGCATTGAGGGACCATACCGGAACTTTGAGATTCTGAGTGCCTCAGACTAAAAGTAAAAGTTTTAAAACGATTGTAAATCCATTCTCTACTTTGTAAAAGTAGACACTTCAATGTTACAATCAGTTTAAGGTGATCCTTCAATGGGAACGCACATCATGAAAATGGATTGTTTATAAAGCCAAAGTGAGTGAGGAATCGGTTAAATACAGAAAGTTTGGATGAAAAATTTCATTGCTCCAAAAATATGTTTATCAGATTGAGCTGCAATCAGTCACGTGGGAAAAAAAGTGGGATTCGGTACCGCATAAGTGCCATAAATATAAGGCGGCGAACTTCCCGCCTCCGCTGTTTGAGGCTGAAACTACACTATTCTGGAAGACTTTCTTTTTAAAATGGTCATCTGTGTTTTCCAGTTTCTCACAGGGTCCGCCTACTTAACCTGAAGAGGTACATCAGGATACTATCAAATCGGTACGCGCTGTTACTAATTTTAGTCCTAAGCTAAGAGCAAAGACTTGGGGACACAATTTATTCATCCAAGAAAGCAATATTGCTATTTGATAGTTGTTTGCATTGCGCACTTACTTTTATATGCGCAATTGTCAAATTGCAACATTGCTTTCTTAGATGAATTGTTTCGATGTGGCCTTTTTAACCCCCCTGTTTCTTCTTACACACTTACAAAAAAATATTGTTGCTTTTTTGAGAGACAGAGATATTATTTTTTGTTATTGTTTTATAAAAAGAAAATATATGGTAGCTGTTAAAAATAAATCGTAGTTAGTCAGTTAAAGTTACACTGATAACCTTTTACGACTTGTCCAAGAAAATAAATCTGAACTTTTCGTTCTTAATTCTCAAATTCAACTGTTAATCAGAAAACAACAAACAAAGACAAATGTAATTCTAAGCCAGTGTTCATAAGGACATCAGAATAAGGCGCCAGGCACAATTTGTCGAGCCACGACCGTTCGGCGTTCTCCGCAGGAAATGAGCGTATTTGTCTTACCTGTATGGGGTATGGCTTCACTGTCAATGGGAGAGCGGGATATTATGTTCTCTTCTCTCGTAAGGGTATAAGACCAAAGCTTGACGTCATCAACTCTGGTGTCAGGGTTATTGAGCCGCTCAAGGGCCCCGACGTGGCTCATTATATCGACTATATATTTAAGTAAATAGCAGCTGAATCCGTGTTAGAGGACCAAGATTTTATTCCCGGTGAGGGACGAAAAGCACTTTGTATCACAAAGTCTAGTTTAATTAGGACTTGCAAGCTTTACCCGTCCGAAAATAAGATGATCCATGCTTCAGAGGGCATGTTAAGTCGGTCCCTGTTATTATTATTTTAATTAATTATGTAATCGTTACATGAGCCATGCCAGGGACTTTGGTGGCTTAATAGTGACCCAGATTGATGAGGTTCAGCATTTAACTCATATATACAATACAATACAACATAAAACAACACAATATAACACAATACAATACAAAAACGCTTTATTGCACATACAAAAATAACACTAAAACAATTACTAATGTGACAAGAAAAGTACAATCGGTATATAAAATATCATAGTTATGGAGCTCGCAGCTCCACTGCGGGTTGGTGGAAGTGTTTTACGGATAATAACCGGGACCAACGGCATAACTTGCCCTCTGAAGCACGGAATCTTCTTCCTTTTTCGAACAATCATGTCAAAAGTCTATCTAAGTGAACATAATCCGCTCGCAGTCACGCCCGTACCCGCTCACGGCTACACATTCATAAATTCACTTACCAACATTTATGAATGTTAATAATTAAGGGGCTATATCACAGCACTGCATCGTGTGTTTGCAAAATTTACCTTCTACAGTGCAAGGTATTTGGAACACTTGCGTCCCAGCTCCTCTTGAATAATCCAGCTTATTGTGACCATTAAGATATGAATATCGCTGAACTGAAGCGTGCTAACGTGTTGCGCTTTATATAGGTTTCCGCTTTTTCATATTAGTTTCTTATGTAACATTACATGAAACCTTTAATGGCTAAAAGGGTGGGCAGAGCCACAAGTAACGATACTAAGTTCTAAGAAGGTTACGTACGACAATCCGTAAGGTGATAGTGATCACCATCATATTACAATGGCCACAATCCCTATGATACAAAAAATGCGGCATGTGCCGCGCAAGTCATGCGTCGTACGCCTCGTGTGTATTCATATTGGTGGCGAGGCACATGTTGCGGCGTTTGGCGTGCGGGGCACATGATTCGCACGCAATATGTATACATCCGGTACTATCACAGTTTTTACTAAATGCCGACAAATATACAATAGAGAGTTGTACAGTTGCAGAGGTGACAGACGAGAATACGATGCTCGGCACGCGCATGTACTCGACAGGGTGCCTCATAGGCTCCGGAAGAGCGCGAAGACTGTGCAATTGTGCATGTCATGGGCCCGGGACTTTTCAACAGAATGCCTGACCATATTATACAAGCAAAGAATTGTACTATATTTAAAGTTGGACTTAAAAATGGCTTATTGAGCGGGCATTCTATAGTTCTGACGACCTGTAATTGATATAAGTATTTTAATGTAATTGAATTCCGTAATAACATTTATGTTATTAAATTTTGTAATATCTGTGACGTGTAATTATTATTATCAATAATGACTATGACTATAACCCGGAGTGCTTTACGGATCCCTCTCTTTACTTTCCACAGCGCACATTTTGGAAATCCTTCCGATATAAACTTTAAAAAATATTGAAAAATAAATAATATCAAATGGTTTCTTTTGTTTCAGATCTACACCAAGACTGGTGGGTTCAGATGCTTCTTATAAGCTGAGTCCTTACGAGATGGAGGCGCTAAACGCGGTAAGTGATTTGAAAAAAGTTTCTTATAATAATTGTCTGTAAAATCAAAGGCAGCTTAATTTAAGTTTGTCAAGTTTTCAGGGAACCAAAAATAAATTGATACTTAAAAGGTACCTACTTTGTCAATGACGTATTCCATATTACGTACTTGTGTTTGATAACAACATTTATTTTAGAATTTATCTTTAAGGCAGTTAGTTGAATGGCTACTTTACGTGATAAAATGTTATGGGTAGAACTTTTAAGAACACATTGTAATAAAATTTTATTAGGTAAGCACCTATTACAAAACAATATAATGGCTCCATTCAAATGTTAACGACAATTACTGACTGACAAAGAGAAAATCTAAATCGAAAAAAAAATGTGACTCGGACGGGTCTTGAACCCGCAGCGCTTGTAGGTAGTATCCAATTTGTCCTAAAAGTTTGCCTATCTCGGCATACGACCACGGCTATCTCCTAAACATCAGTATTTGAAAGAACTTCTTACTACTTCTTAGGGCGTGATTTTGCCGGAGTCGGATTTTAGTTTTTAAACTTATATTTTTATTTTCCTTAGGTACCTTATTGATTGATTGATTGATTGATTGATGGGAGTCATAAGCCCAGCAGTAGGAGTGAGAAGTACCACTAATAATAGGTATTTAGTACTAATAGGTACTTAACTTAGTACCTGGTCTACTTATTTATTGTAGAGGCAATTCTGTTAGGTACTTACAACCTATTTGTTATTTAGTCTACCTGAATATTAAGGGAAAATTAATAATATGTTTTCATTCGCTAAAATTATGCTATATTTTTCTATCTTCATTGAACAAACGTTGATACAGTAATAGCAATGGGGATCTTTGGTAGGGGATTAAATTTGATGCAAAATCAACATAGTTATGAGATATGGCGTACAAGACAAATATTGTATCACTCTATGCGTGTCGCGCGAAAGTTTGATACGCGCTAGGTTTTGAAAATCAAATACATTCCAAAGGGTAAATGTAACAAAATCTGTCTTCCCACACAATTTCTCAACACTTGTATAAACAAACGAAATCTTCCTATTCGTGGTAGCAATTGTTCCCAATTCGGGTTGGCGCCGGCCCCTACTTGGTCATTCCCGGGGCACTCTCCCTATTCGTCGACAATTGGCACAGCTACCTTAATTGTAAATGTGGAAGCTAATTTTAGAAAAGTACCGCTTATTCTATTAAGTTTAAGTCGTGAATTTCTTTCGCCAAGTTGGCAGTGGTCAAGAGGTTATGCGACTAAAACTGGTGGCATACTAATTTAAGCTTGGGCTTGGGTTCAAAGAGCAATGGTAACCATACCCACGGACCTATTGGTGCTAATTCCTGCAGACACCATCTAATTTCATTTTAAGTTAGAAAGAACGAAAGAAAGAAAAGTTTATTATATTGGGACACCACAGTAACAAATATAAAACAAATGACAAATATATTAATATAAAACACGGAGTAACACATAACTCACAATCAAAACACATAAAAAAACAACTTACACGAGAAATACAAATAATTGAGTGTATGGACTGGTCAACGATGGTGGAAGTTATACCTATCAATTTCTAATCCGTCGAAAAGGAAAGATTATAAAATTTATGGCATTTATGAGAGGCATAAAATTTATGGAACACACGTAAATTTTAGGCAGAAATCTAATACAACCCTCTAAACATTTTACATTGGCCAAACGGGAAGCATACCATCTTTTTGACTTAAAATAAATAATATAATTAGTTTATTCACTCATTCACTTTAAAATTAACAAGCTGTCAATCCGTCCCTTTCCTTTTCGGTGGATAAGAAAGTGACAGGTAAAACTTAAAATAAAATTAGATGGTATCTACAAGAATTAGCACTAATAGGTATTGGGTATGGTTACCATGGAGCTATAATGGTCCTTATACATACATACCTGGTGTGTTACATACAGAGCTTTCCCTCAATCAGCGCTTATCGCTATCGACCCCCTAAAGTCGATTAATTCAGTTGGTATCTTTTTAATTTTTTTTGATACATGCATGTGTAGACTAAATAAATGTATTATCTATCTATCTATGGTCTGTACCTACCTTTTGTATTTAGTACAAAAAAACTCGTCATTTTTCTTATCCACCTGGCTTGAGATTGAAGCGAAATTCACGCTGTAACCGTAGGGGACTGAACAGATTATGATAATGAGATCTAATCACGAATTTTTATGTCAGAGGGAGGCGATGATACACTTCTTTCAAATAAAAGTTTTTAAAAGTCACTGTTATTTTTCATTGTTAGATATTATGTATAATAACATGTAAGAACACACATAAGCTCACGACTATATCCCAATTGGGGTAGTCAGATACACATCCATCGCAAGATGAAGCTCGATGGAGTGACCCACACCTCACCGAGCTGTGAGTGGTAAAGTGTAGAAGTAATATATTTTTTGTCTTTTGACGTGACTTATCATAGGTTTACCGCAAATGGTATCTACTTGGCCGGACAAATGGGGAGCGCTGAGGACTCTCACCAGGTACAAAATTTAAGACAACAGGCCTGAGAGTCTCCAGCTGGGCGTGAACCTCAGCTCAGGGCGTCATCTGAGAGGAAAATATTTGAAAGAATTAATCGACCCTAGTGGGTCGATAGCGATAAGCGCTGAATGAGGGAATATTTTTGTCCCTTTTAAAAGGAAAGGCATGGTGACAAGAGCATTAAGAAAATCCAACAAAATAAATAATTATTGTCATCAAATTAATCTACCTGAAATCCGGGGAGTGGAAAACGTCAATGCCTTTCGCAGCCTGCAGTTACATCATTAAGGTCTCTTTCAGACCAATCGTTGCGGAAGATATTTTGAGCGATGCCCACGATTTGCCAAGACAGTACCGAACTTAAATCGTTGAATAATTCCGTGTACCCTTTGTGGAATAATGATGTCTGGGTACAATGGGGATGATTCGGGCTTTTGTGGTGTTTTGGAAATTTTAGAAGTTGACAGGTGTGGGTTAAGATACCTATTACGCGGAGAAAACCCTTGACACTACATACATAAATCTCATTCTTACGTGGATCACCGTACAAGGAAGGACTTTCCAGGCTACTTTCACCAAAAACAATATAGATGGCGTTGTATAGCTTAGTGTTGCCGAAAAATCGATAGTTTTACTATCGATAGCTCTTTTTGGCGATACTATTGATAAGCAACGATAGTATCGATACTATCGATAGTGTCGATAGTTGAAAAACAAAAAACTATCAATACTATCGATAATATCGCTCTTCGATATCGAGTAAGCTATTGATAGTATCATTACTTATCAATAGTATCGCAAAAAAATAGCAATCGATACTATCGATAGAGTCGATACTATCGATTAATTATCGATATTATCGGTCGATCGAAAACTATCGATAGGGCGCTATCGAGCGGCAACACTAGTATAGCTTTATCGTGACAAATACCTATTTTCTTATTATTCGGGTGCATAATTGTTCCAAAATACAATGTAATGGCAAATACATAATATATAAACTTAATAAATTGTTGCTTGATATTAGGCTCATATTATGTACCTATAGAATTATGTTGCTACCTACTCATATTGCTTCTCTTTACGTGCAAAATAATATTGAGTGGAAGCTGTAATTGTGCCACAGCGTACTAAAAACGGTGTACTCAAAAACAAAGATAAGATGCGTATGTCAGTTATCCATGAAATTAGAACTTTTAATGAAGGAAAATCTGTACAGCGCCATCTATATTGTTTTTGAGGAACGTAGCCAGAAAAAGTGCCTCATTAACTAAACAGTTATATTACTTAGCAGTGACATTTAGCTATAACGTACATGACATAACTGTTAATAAATATTACAAAACAGTTAAGCATGTTAGTAATAAAAAGTTTAGTAGTCACTCTAGTTTTGTAACCTACATAACATGACATAGTATCACGCCTGTATCCCCGAAGGGGTAGGCAAAGGAGTAAAGTATATGCTAAGGTAGCAAGGAATATATTTTAGTTAATTTTCAGTGTGTTGTTTTAGTTAATTTTACAGTATGTTATTTTCGTTAATTTTCAGAATGTTACTTTCGTTAATTTTGCAGTATGTTATTTTCGTTAATTTTCAGAATGTTACTTTCGTTAATTTTACAGTATGTTGTTGTCGTTAATTTTCAGAATGTTATTTTCGTTAATTTTCCAGTATGTTGTTGTCGTTAATTTTTACTGTGTATTGTTTTAGTTATTTTATTCACAGCTCAAGAAACTAGCAAATGGAATTCGATAGTCTCTGCTTACTCCGGTGGGAAATAGGCGTGAGTTTATGTATGTATGTAATAATGACTTGGAAAGATTAGTGGGAATAAAGACAGGCATTGAAGATAAGTCAGTTTACAGTCTATTAAGTAGGGTGATTCAGCTAATGGGGGAGGGTGATGCGGGAAGTTGACGTTAATATTAAACAGGATCTCAGATTGTCTTGTTTGGATACACTGAGGGGAGATTGTCGAAATAGTTTTATTTCTTGGTTTTTTGTACAGTAAGGCTAGTTAGCACGTCTTCTTGGAATGCGTAGCAGTTGCAGCACAACATCATCATCAATTTAAGAGCCACGCTCTTGTCGGTGTAGCATTTTCCATCCCAGTCTATCAAAGGGCAATTCCTTGACTTCCCTATAAGACACGACGTTAACCATTTCTTTAATCTGTTCCATGTAAGCTCTTCTTGGTCTTGCAGCACAATGGGAAGAAATCCTCAAGCAAGGTCACTCCGCGGAGCCTGCGAATGCCCCAGAAGGCTTTTGAGCTTCTGGGAGGAGCTGGGTTGGCTAGTATAACTAAGATTTGTTTTATAACATGCATACAGCCACATCCATGAGTCTAAATACGAAAAGTAGAGCCCACTGCCTTAGAAAAGGTTTACTACGATCTACTCTGAACCGGCGTGCGTCTATGAAACGATTGATGAATGCGGAGGAAGCAAGAGAAGTGTGTCAGGTTCGAAGCAAATGGAATTCCATAATAGTCTCTGTTTACCCCGGTGGGAAATAGGCGTGAGTTTATGTATGTATGTATGTAGTAGAGCCCACTGCCATACCATACCGTAGGCTAGATAGGAAAGTCATGCTAATCTGCAGTACTTAATCTGTACTACTCACGACGCTAGTCGCTAATTGGGTGGGTTATCAGAAGAAAACTAGTGTTGTCGATGCAACGGTCCATAATTTTAGAGAAGACACAATATATCTGTCGGCTTTTACGATATACTTTTTTTAATAATATTGGCTCGCGTTTCACTACAATCTCACCAGATGGTAAGTGACGATATGGTCTAGGATAGATCACACTTACCTAACAAATACCTTCGCTTTAGCTTTGAAGACTTCCAGATTGAAACGAGTTGGAAAACAGACGAAGGTAGGCAGTCCCAATCAGATCAAAATCAGGCGAAATGTGTAGTGCGGATTGGTGGTATTTCCACAATATAAGGATGAAATGCCCGACGTCTAGTTGTCCGTAGATGGATTTTTTTATAATAAGTATATTTATAAAGATAACTTAAATGAATTCTACAAGAGAAATACGTTGATAATATAAACCGAAATTCACTCAATAAGCATACTTAAAACCGCTTAAAATAGAAATGAAATGCACTTAGAAATTTATTAAAACTTTTCCTCCTTGCAAAGTATAGAAATGTAACGAAAACTAATTACTTGCCTGTCCTTTTATTGCTTCGTTTTTTATGTCGCTGTAAAAGAGACGATCAACTTGGTCACCTAACAAGTTTTGCATCGACTTGGTTTCGAATTACGAATCGAATTGCTAAGGTGCCTTTTTATTGCTGAAAAAAAACTTTTACTCGTAGCTGTGGGCATTGGCAGTTGCATTTTGTAATGAACATTTTGAGAATACATATTTTGCATTTATAATTTGCTTCAGAATCGTATAGAAATTACGTTGGGATTTGTAACTAACATAACATAACAGTGATAACATACAGTGAGCTTACTCACGATTATATATCAATCGGGGTAGTCAGAGGTTACTTAGCTGGAGCCAGTTTCCAACTAGTCAAAACAGTAACTTTTTGCTAAACACGAAATTACAATGGTATTTGTATGAAAAAACAACCCATGACGTTATAAATAAACGTGACAAAATGTCGCATTTATTATTAAATTTCTTTTTGTTAAAATTCATGAACAAGTTAAATAGAAAAAAAATGCTCTTTGACACCTTTAGATCTGTCTTTAGTTAGACAATCAGAATATCATAATTTATCTTTGACCTAGGAGAGTTCGATCAGCAAGCACTGTAGGGGTTTGGGCTCTAAAGATAACTCATTAAGTCATCATCATCAATAGCCCATTAACGTCCCCACTACTGGGGCACGGGCCTTCCCTATGGATGGATAGGGAGATCGAGCCTTAAACCATCACGCGGGCCCATTGCGGATTGATGGTTATTAACGACTGCTAATGCAGCCCGGACCAACGGCTTAACGTGCCTTCCGAAGCACGGAGGAGCTGGAGATGAAAACTTTTATTTTGTAGTCACCCATCCTATGACCGGCCTTTGCGAAAGTTGCTTAACTTCAACAATCGCAGACCGAGCGCGTTTACCGCTGCGCCACCGAGCTCCTCATGCGCCACCGAGCTCCTCACGCGCCACCGAGCTCCTCATTAAGTAGGTACCTCAATGTATTTTACGTTATTATGTGGACTCTCAACACTTGTTTTTTTTTATTATCGTAACAACACGTAAGCTGACAACTATATCCCAATTGGGAAAGTAATAGGTAAGTACATCTAATTCCAAATACGGACTAGGTACGGACGTCACACGGAGCTGTCTGTTAGATCAAAGTGATAGGTGGTGAGCCATATTGCCGCCTTTAATGGTCGAGCCAACTGTGTTAGAGAAAACTAAACTTTAGTTAAATTATTAACTCACTAGCTTTTTCCCGCGACTTCGTCCGCGTGGTTTTCCCGCTAACTCCCATTTTTCAAAATACAGCCATAACTAAACTTTATATTTACTAAGGTATGCATGCATGCTGGATTGAAAACATCTATCTTACGCGGTTTCGATTTTTTCATACAAATGTTTTTCCCGCTAACTCCCGTTTCTGTGGGAATTTTGCAATATCCTGTTGCAACTAAGCTTTAAGTTAACAAAGGTACCTGCATGCCAAATTTCAAGCGTCTAACTTAAGCGGTTTAGATTTTTCATACAAAAGGATTTTCCCGCTGATTCCCGTTCCCGTGGGAATTCCGGGAATTCCTTTCTTAGTGCACCTATACGGTACCTAAGCTACGTCCCTTCCAAATTTCAAGTGCCTACGTTTAGCCGTTTAGGCTGTGCGTTGATATGTCAGTCAGTCAGTTTCTCCTTTTATATATTTATTTAGATTTAGATTTAGATTGGTGCAAGCCCGATACCGGGGAACGAACTGACGCTCTCCGTTTGAGAAACAAGCCAACGAAACGTTTGAGAGTTTTTATTATCAGTAGGTTTTATATCCAAGTTACAACGCGAAATATCTTCATACTTGGGGAATAACATTTTCAAAAGGACTCTTTTACTGTCGAATACTTTGGAGACCCGACAAAGGTCAGAGATAGTCCAAAGCGATAGGCTTCACAGCTGCTTTATGACAGGTTTATCTCTTTCAGGTTCTACGGGCGTATTGTTCGGTATGACCATAGAGTTATTATTATAGAGAAATGGCGCGGGAGCATAGCGGGACTGAAATATGCACAAAACGATACGCAACGATCATAAGAAACGTATTTTAAAACTTTCCACATCATTCATTGCTCCTTTGGTATAGCGCAATCACAACTAGGCGCTTGTGTTACTACGCACTGAACAGCAGTAAAACCGATGTAGCGATCCTACCAGATATTATGTTTTGGTGCCGTCGCTTCACACGCCGACGCGACGTGAGTTAACAGGCGATATGTGGATACGTGTTCTATATAACATAATATAAACAGCCTATATACTTCTCACTGCTGGGCACATGCCTCCCCCTTCGAGGGGCATTCTTGTTGTAATTTAATGTAATTTAGTGCTGAGGGCCTTTGTGGTCCAGTGGTCGCGTAGAGCTCACTATCCGGAGGTCCCGGATTCAAATGCAAGTGGGGACTGAAATCACTTTGTGATCCCCAGTTTGGTTAGGACATTTCATGCTGATCACCTCATTGTCCGAAAGTAAGATAATCCGTGTTTCCGAAGGCTCGTTAAGCTGTTGGCCTCCGTTACTACTTACTGATGTAAGTAAGTAATCATTACATGAGCCATATCAGGGGCTTTGGCGGCTCAATAATAACCCTGACACCAGGATTGGTGAGGTTGAATTCACCTCACAACCCACACGATAGAAGTGTGGGAGATACTCATCTCCTTTGTTTCTATGATCTGTGGGTTATGGCCTTTGAATTAAGATATGCCTTCATGCGTGGGTGCGACTGAAAAGTCTGGAATATTTGTGGCGTATTTTTGACAGTTGATTTTTTAGAATTTCCTTTAGTAGACAGTGAATTTTATTGTAAGATAAACTTTTGAAAGGGAAGTTTCTTTTCAACTATTTTTATGACGGTTCGTATAGAGGTAAGTCAAGACATTACCTATTTGTATAACCAGTTTTAGTACGGTTGTGCATAGATAAATCAAGCATCATAACAGAGCATCACGCTTGTATCTCTGAGGGGGTAGGTAGAAGTGTACAGTATTTACATTTTATACTCCTTACCAGGTAAACACAAAATATAATAGATTACATTACATTAGATTAATTTATTTCACATTTAGTTGTACAGTCATGAGCAATATAATGTACCCACTTTAGGACTCTGTCGCACTAACATATTTGACATTTAGTGAGACTTACAGTTCAATTTGACAAAAAAGTTAATGTGACATGGTACCAATGTGTATACATACATATTAATGCTCGTGACCGTACAACACATTTTCGATACAATATAAAACGGTAACAACATAAATAACTTACTTAACTTACGAAAATTATAACAAAAGAATGTCAACATGGAAGATAATAAATTAAAATAAATTGTCACAAAATAAAAAATCAATACAATGTCATTGCTAATAACATAAACATAAAATAATTATATTGTATAAAATAAAATTACATTCAAGTAATTACAATAAAATCCAATGTCAATTTTTAGTAAATTCTTCAACAGAATATAGCTACATATCCAACAAAAGCTTTTTTAGACGGTGAGGGAATGATACGTCGATACCGAATAAAAATGTAAAAGATAAATAATGTCGCTACAGGCAATATAGAACCTTATTTTAGGCTTACTTCGGTCAATACTGCAATGATATAAAATCATTATCATCACAGGTAATCTGAAGACCATTCAAGTTACATCCGCGAGGCAATTTCGTTTGTGATAGCCTGTAATGAACACTTCACTTCAACAACTCCATAATCAAATCTACCCTCACTTAACCTCAAAAATCAACTTGACCCCGAACTTCGCCCCGATTTTTCAATTACCCCCTTAAATATTCATACCGCTCTATTTCACATTATACACATTTGACTCACATTTACCTTTGGTGGAAAAAAAAAATATCAAAGGGGAAACGTTAATGCATCGAGCGAGCAATCTCAAAATCGTGGGGTGCATAATTTATCATGTAGCCACTGCTATATCTGAAGCTATTTTTATTACATCACACGTTACTTGAAGAATGAATTTCAAATGGTGTCGGAAGTTTACGCTGGGGGAGTAAATCCAACAGTTTTACTACTGGAACACGATGGTAAAGTCGAATGTGACAAGCAATCGAGCGAGTATCGATATCGAAATACTTATTTTTCTTTTTTTTTTTGACGTGACTTATTGTAGATTTGCCGCAGATGGTATTGACTACTCGGCCAGACAAATAGGGACCGCTGAAGGCTCGCATCCGGTACAACGTTTAAGACAAAATTACATTATTTTTTCCTCTCAGCCGACGCCCTGAGCCGAGGATCGCGCCCAACTGGGCACCCTCAGGTCGGTTGTCTTAGATCGCAATAAAAATTTAAGTATGTAAAAACCATTTTTTAGCTCGCATTTGAACACAATCTCACTTGGATGGTAAGTGACGATGTGATTTTAACATTTATACGGTCAGTTTCATGGCTAGACCGATCATTATTTCGGGTAGGGCAAAGGACTTAGTAAAACCGAGATAAATGCTCAGGAGATGGTGAAAATATCAGTGTTTCGTTATATTTTTTGTTGGTTAACAAGATAAAAAGAAATATCTGATCGACGTCTCTAGTTTTAACCCTTTTCAATGCAACCTTCGTTACGTCTCACAAAATAAAATAATAAAATAAAACACAATTTCTAAGTATGGCAATTCTTCTTCTTAACGTATGGGTTGTGAGGTGGAATACCAACCTCATCAAGCCCCTGTAAAGTAATCGTTACATGGCCCCTGACATGGGTCATGTAACGATTACTCGCTTACATCAGTAATTAGTAACCGGGACCAACGGCTTAACGTGCCTTCCGATGCACGGATCATCTTACTTTCGGACAATCAGGTGATCAGCCTGTAATATCCTAACCAAACTAGGGATCACAAAGTGATTTTTGTGATATGTCCCCACCGGGATTCGAACCCGAGGCCTCCGGATCGTGAGCCCATCCCTCGATCACTGGATTACGGAGGCCGTTAGTATGGCAATTGAACTTCCAGGAATTATGAAACGGTCCTAAATTCACCTGAAAGTTCAATCGAGAACCCGTGGTACCACCACATAAGGTGTTTGGGGGTGTAAAAATCTTGAAAGGAATATGCTTGGTACCAGCGAAGTATAACATTATACTTGAACGATCGCTTTGATATTTTCAAGGACTTTAATCATTTTAATATTATACACCATTACTATACGCAATCCCTAAGTCTTCTGAGGGGAGGTTTGTATTGCGAAGTCGTGAACAGAGATGTTACCTTTTCTTTCATTGTGTTCATATGAGGTGTTTTATTAAAATGCAAAATGTGGGTGACGACGAGTACAAAGCATATTTTTTTTTTTTTTCTTAAGGATTTTTATTTCTAAAGGTGCTGATAGACTTGAGCATTCACTTCTAACAGAACTTCGAGCATTCGCCGTTTTTATATTTGTCTTGTGTTTTGTAGTGTTTGTAAAATAGGAGCACTATATATTCTGTAGTCTATATTATATAATTATGTATATTTTTAAATATAGAATTATCAGGCGATAAATTCCGGGTTCATTTGTCTCTTTTTTGCCAATAGCAAAAACACTAACAGAGGGTATAAATGTTGTCTGCAACAACGGAAGTAGGTACCTACCCAACGACTCGGGGGAGCAAAAATTAATAAGAGGAAACGGGATTTTAACGACTTTGAGACAAATTGATCTGGAACGATCATTTGTTACGTTCGAACAGAAGTTGGTGGCCCTATTCAGATCGTGACGATTGGCGGTTCGGGGAAATTCGAATTTGGAAACGGGTTAAGAAGTTGCGATGTGCGCAATTAGTCGCGTCGCGATGTTCAGTTGTTTTGGAGTTGACTTCTTGGGGTGTTATAATAGGCTGGTTTCCAACAAGTCAAATCAGTTACTTTTTATTAAACGTCAAAACGTGAAGTTACTATGGAATTTGTATGAGAAAGCAACTTGTGACGTCATTGAAAAACGTGACAAAATGTCGCACTTATTATTACATTTTTCTTTATTTAAATTTATAAATAAGTTAAATATAAAAAGAAAATGTTTTTTGTCACCTTTAGATCTGACTTTGTTTAGTACTTAATCGGAATTTCATAATTTATTTTTGACCGAGGCAACTATCTAATTTTGCCTTTTTCTTTTAGATACCTATATTTTTGTCACTTATTTGAAATACCTGTAAATACGTACCCTAGTAATTTATAGTATGTGATTTTTAAAATGTTTTTATTGTTTTATTTTGTGTTGATTTCACTCTAAAAAGTATTATATTTTAGACATAAAATAGTTACAGTAGGTATATTGGATATCAACATTAACTTAACATGAATAAGTAGTCTCTCAAGTATAAGTAATCTCTCCTTCTATCGTGTGCAAAGAGAAATTTAAATAGAAAAAATCTTACTCGGACGAGACTTGAATCCGTAACCCTCAAGCCGGGACGAGCGTGTTAACCATTACACCACCGGGTCCTCCTGTCCATGCGAAATTCTTTCGACATATCGATCGATTTTCTCTTTGTTTCTCCTAATCGCGAATGAGTGCTATAAAAACAAAAAAAAAAAAACATTTAAATATCGCAAGTTGACCAGAATAGCGACATAGTTTACAGCTGCCTACCCCAGCAACTACCCGCGATGACGTCAGACATTATTGCTGTCGACTGGGCCGCGGGCGAAGTATTCCTAACTAGACAATTGCTCAACTATTTCGAATGCTTATTGCATTACAAACGTCTTATGGTATTTGGGACCTTGGTTAATGTTAGGGACGGCAGAGGTTTTAATATTGTGCTTTTGTTTGTGCTTTTTAATGTTACCTAATGACATATAACTTTCAAACGTTTGAATTGAAAATACATTTTATTCCTATATATTGTTAATTTTCTATTTTTTACCCACGACGGAACGGAGCAGGTATATGCGTTTAGGGTGAGAGATGTTTGTTTGTGTGTGCGTTTGTGCAAAAGTAATGTTCCCACCTATCTTCTAAACTAATGATCCGATTTTGATGCGGTTTTCAATAACGGGTTTGTGTTTGATGAGTTCATGTTATGAGATAGGTGTCATGTTATATTGAATGCTATTGTAATTTATTTATTAATTTTATTTGTAATTTAATAATCTGTTATGTTTTAAATTCGTATACCAAAACGTGCGACATAGTGCGACATATATTATATTGTAACAACCATTTTATCTATGTTGACGAATAAATGAATTTGAATTTGAAAAAAAAAATGAATTTGTGACTGGCAGTCGCAGCATTGTCGGCGGGTGTCAGATGATTTCTTTTTCTTTTTTGGCAGTGTTCCTTGACCGCTATCGGTTGGTGTTGTAAAACATAATAAACCACGTTTCCATCATCTTTATCCAGATCCGGAGGTCCCGGGGACAAATCACAAAAATCACTCTGTGGTCCCTAGTTTGGTTAGGATATTACAGGCTGATCACCTGATTGTCCAAAAGTACATGAGTCATGCCAGGGGCCTATGGCGGCTCAATAATGACCCTGACACCAGTGTTGATGGGGTTGGTAGTCCACTTCAAAACTCACACGATAGAAGATCATCTTTATAGTCCACAACTTTCGCTCTTTCGGTACTTAGTTTATCTTGCTATGGATGTACTTCTGATTAGCCCAATTGGGGATCTCTTCTATCGCTTCTTCTTCTATATTTTCTTCTTCTATGTCTTCTTCTTATATGTTTTCTTCTTCTATGTTTTCTCCTTCTATGTTTTCTTCTTGTTGTTTTGGGATAGAAGAGAATTGGAGATGGGGAATAGGGAATGTAATCGTGTGCTTAAATTTCCTTTTAAAATCCAAACCTTGATAACTATTGTGTCTGGAAATTTCGGCCTTAGGAAGTTAAAAGTAAACTTGTGTTTAGCTTACATTTAAGATGCCAATGGCAACACTGAAGATCCAATTATAACGAAACCGTCTTTGATATCCGATACAATTATGAGACACAGGAAAAGGACATTGTAATTAAAGGTTGTGCTTCAGAAATAATATGAGTTGATGGAGGCAATATTAATAAGTTTCATAAGGTTAATAAGCATGGTTTTCCTGTACGCTGACAGTGTAAGTTTATTTTGTACTAGGCTTTTTTGCTTCCATTCCCTTGGGGGATGATTTCCGGAGTAAAATACTATATTCTTCCCTAGGTCTCGAATTGTCTAAATACCAAATTTAATTTAAATCAGTTCAGCTGTTTAAGGGTGAAAAGGTAACACAGATAGAGTTAGTCAGAAAATAATTTACAATGCAGAAGCGCCAATGCGCCGTGAAACTTTCAATATAAACAATAACATAATTAAACATTATGAAACTTAGGTGTAAACAATATAATAACGTTTTTAATTTTCACACATCATTCAACATCTCGCAGAACCTCAGACATTCGCGACACACATACGTCCACTCACTCACAAACAGATCACACTCTGGTGCTGACGCAAGGAGTGCAAGCATTAGCAGCATATGTATACGAGGTCCTCAGACGGATATGATAAACCTTATGGCCACAAGGGATCACAGTATCGCCCGTAACCATTGGGTAGTTTCCTAGGTGAAAAATAAATTATGAAATTCTGATTACTAAATAAAGACAGATCAAACGGTGACAAAAACGTTTTCTTGTTTCTATTTAATTTATTTATGAATTTTACTATAGAAAAATGTGATGATAAGTGTGACATTTTGTCAAGTATTTCTATGATGTGACAGTGTGCTTTTTTATACAAATTCCATAGTAATTTTACGATTTGACGTTTAGTAAAAAGTAACTGATTTGACTAGTTAGAAACTAGCCAATTGTCCATCATGTTAGAAAGACAAAATCTCGCTGTTGTATTTTAAAAGCCTGGAAAGACAAGCAACTGAATGTATATGTTTTTAATTCGCTCCCAGAACAGCACAGAGGCTCCAATAGCCCATGTAAGCAAATTACGGTCACAATCACCACTTCTTTATTTACAGAGAGACTTAATCCAACAATTTGACGACAGAAGAATGTGGCGGGCATACGTAATGAGATGCGGGGTTGAAAAACCAAAATAAACAGATGCGATGTTTACATGCAGCGAGTACCGGCACCGATGCGGGTCTCGACTACACTTACTAGGAAAGCGTTACTAAGGGACTCCTGTCCATTCATTCTCACTTTTAGGCTGCCCGCCCACGTCAGACAATCGGCGACCGACGTTTTGTAGGAGAAAAATAGAACGTGCTCGCAATAGTGCAACGCCCACGTCCTACAAAAAGTCGGTCAGAAATAAAATCGGTGCATCCAGACCGATCCGATGAAAAATGGAACGCTTGTGCTTTGAGTCGGTCACAAAATCGGGCATAAAAATCGGAGGAAAAATCGGCCCGATTATTTGTGCTACAAAAAGTCTGACGTGGGCGGGCACCCTTAAAAAAATGAAACATCAAACCAAAAAGGTTAGATATTATATCTTTTTTATTTTTGTTTGGTGGTAGGGCTTGTTACGTAGACCTAGAAGTGCTTAGAAGGATATCCTTAGAAAGGGTTAAGTACGATCTTCTCTGAACCGGCGTGCATGTATAAAACGATTGATGAATGTGGAGGAAGCAATTAATGGTAAAAATTAAGTTCGCGAGTTATTCTATTTCTCACAAAAATACAGCCGTACTGTCTAAAACCGGTAGTAGCATTCTAGTCATAAATGATACAAATTCAGCCTAGGATCCAGTGCACATTTGCATGTGTGAGATGTGTTTGCGAATCATATGTCACGAGTCGTAAGACGGTCTATTTGTCTTTGGTGATACACGTTCGCCTGCAGATGAGACGAAAGATGCAATATTCAGACTATTTTATATACTTACTTAAAACAATTTCTAAAGTCTAAATCGGAGAGCGCCCCGATATCGAACTTACACCAAGGAGTTATTAATTTTATTTTAAGTGCAGTTTTCACTAACACAGTTGGCTCGACCATATCTACGGCGATACGACTCACCACCCATCACGTTGGTCTAACAGAAAGCTCGGTGAGGTGTGGGTACTTAAGTCATCTTGAGATGGATGTAGGTACTTCTGACTACAGCAATGGGGATATAGTTGTGAGCTTATGTTCATTATCTCCTTAGTATTATCTCGTTTCTTACAGGGTCCGCTTATCCAACCTGAAGATTTGGCTGCCTGTCTGACCTTTCAACCTGCGTAGGGAAAACCAGCCCAATACAGGTTAGGTAACATACCTCCGAAAATGCATTTCTCGGGAATGTGGGTTTCCTCACGATGTTTTCCTTCACCGCTGAGCACGTGATAATCATGGATCCAAACATGAATTCGAAAACAAATTCGACAATCATTGGTTTAGGCCTATGCTGGATTCGAACCTGCGACTTGAAAGTGAGAGGCAAGCGAGAACGCTTGCAGAAACAAACTGGGCTACCACGGTGTCGCAAGCTTATGTTATGTTAAAATAGATATCGCCCATGTACAAATAATAGACCAATGCGCATAAAAAATATTATGAATGGTAGAAACTACTGATGCTTAACAAAAACGCGATAGTGATCATATAGCCAGTGACGCAAGCAATCATTTGAGCGTAATACCTCTTGGATGGTATAGGAAATGAGCACGAGGGTACACAATGTTGTGGAGGGGTTGACAAAATGTGACTTATGAAAGTAATGATGTGTGAAATGAAATATAACCGTGAATTTATAAACCATAGTACATGAATTCGTCGAGTCATTATGTCAAGCCTGTGTTCCAGTACAGATGAATACAATATTGCTATAAATACTCAGCATTATCTGACTAATAAAGCATATATAAATAATAATTCTAGAACTACATAACTTACATAACAAAAATATTGTTAAATGTCATGTAAATATGGAATTTAAAAACCAAGAATAAAAAAGAACTTAGATAATTTAATTCAATATTTTACATGATTTAATGAGATTCACCCAGAAAGCAATAATAGATGCTTGTGTTGGGTATGACCCTTTTCATTCGTCTTTTTCTTTTTAATTTCATGGAATTAATAATCGTATATCTTATGAAGAATAATACTATTATGTATATTATAGATATGCTTCTTCTTCTTCTATCGATAAAGGTAGAAGAAGGTATCATAGATAATTATGCATATGATGTTTTTTAAAATGGTAATTCGAACGCTGCTTATTTTAAACACTTTGTTAAAAAAGTTACTTATCTTACGGTTTGGGGCTCTATACGTACATTCCTATGACGAAAAAAAATGAGTTTTTAAATTATTTCAAGCATTTTAGTTTAAAAAAATAGAAAGGTGCTACATAATACCTATAATTTCATACCCATGAGTTCAAATATTTGTCAGCAAAACAAAAACATCAAAAGTAGGAGATAAATTGCGATAGACGCCTGTTACAAGTCGAGTTGCAACGCAGTCGACGCATAATTACGGGAGTATCGTTACTGCACTTATTAGAGTACGAGTATTGTTTGATGTAGAGCCTCTAGAAGAGACTGCACTAGTTGGTGAAGGACTTCTGTTCTTCTTATCGTGTGCGTGAATACCAGCCTCATCAACCCTGGTTTCAAGGTTATGATTGATCCATCAAAGGTCCCTGACATGGCTCATGTAACAATTACTCACATACATCAGTAAAAAGTAACCGGGACCAATGGTTTAACGTGCCTTCCGACGCATAGATCATCTTACTTTCAGACAATCAGGTGATCAGCGAGCAATGTCCTAACCAAACTAGGGATCACAAAGTGATTTTTGTGTCATGCTATTACGAATATGACAATGACAACCGTTCTGTGTCCTTGAAAATGTTAAGGAATGTAAGTTCACGGCTGTGTTCCAATTGGTGAAGTTGAAGGTACATCTATCGCAACGCAAGATGAACTAAGTACCCATACCTCACCGAGCTTCCAGTTAGACCAACGTGATAGGTGGTGAGCCGTATCGCCGTATTTAATGGTTGAGTCCACTGTGCCTATGCTCAGGGAATCAATTATAAATAATTTCATGACTTGGGTGAGAACACAGGAATTGAAGCTGTGGTGTCAAAATTCTCACCACAAGGGGAACCTGATTTAAATTTCTTCTCTTCTTCTATCGTGTGGGTTGTGAGGTGGATTACCAACCCCAGCAATTCTGGTGTGAGGATTATTATTGAGCCACCATAGGCCCCTGATATGACTCATGTAACGACTACATACTTACATCAGTAAGTCTTCTTCTTCTTCTATCGTGTGGGTTTTGAGGCGAATTACTAACCTCATCAACCCTGGTGTCAGGGTTACTATTGAGCCGCCAAAGGCCCCTGACATGACTCATTTATAACGACTACGTTCTTACACAGTAAATAGTAACCGGGACCAACGGCTTAACGTGCCTTCCGAAGCACGGATCGTCTTACTTTCGGACAATCAGGTGATCAGCCTGTAATGTCCTAACCAAACTAGGGACCACAAAGTAATTTTTGTGATATGTCCCCACTGGGAATCGAACCCAGGACCTCCGGATCGTGAGTCCAACGCTCAACCACTGGACCACGGAGGCCGTTATCAGTAAGTTATAACCGGGATCAACGGTTTAACCTGCCTTCCGAAGCACGGATCATCTTACTTTTGGTCAATCAGGATCGTGAGCACAACGCTCAACCACTGGACCATGGAGGCCGTTCATAAATATAATAAAATGTCAATGATTGAAAATGTTAAGGAAATAAGAATCTGTTATTTATGAACAGTTCATAAGATACATTGCTTTAAGTTTACGCGGTTATTATCATAATTAAAACACATAATAACGGGTTCTTACCGCGGGTTCCTACTCCACTCCAATCTCATCAGTCATCCCGTGATCATGGCACTTGCAACAGTGTCGAAATATCGGGAGTCTCATATCCCTACTTTAAACGCGGTAAGAACCCGTTATTATTTGTTTTAGTTCATAAGATTCTCTCTAGAAGCAGACTTGTTGGAGAGGCCGTTTCCAAATTCTCTATTTCCACAATCACCTAGACAAGTTCACCCTCCCGCATTGTCGCTTTGATCTCAACACGATGTTTTGGTTTCCCCACACCGTTTGAAGGGGAATATGCCGATCATGGGGTGTCTGTGGCTGCGGTTCATACCGGTTTCCAATTGCAGGCCTTGTTGGGATTAACTTTCGAATGGGTCTAGGTATACCTAAATCTAGATAGACTTTGGTCTCGTTAAGCGGTGAATGATGTGCGGTGTATCGATTGAAGATTAAAATCGGTTTGAGGGTTAGTCTTCTTTGTATCAGCAAAATTGGTAGCGTAAAATCAGCTCTCATCAGATAAACATGTTAAAGTCATCTGCGCGTGATTGTCTTATACTGTAGTAGTAGTCAAATTAGCTCTATGTGTATACTGAAATCTAATCTAATCTGCAAGATCTTATTGCTGGGCAAAGGCCTCAGCGTACTCTAGCAAGCGTCCTAAGTCGTCACGCCATCTCTTTCGTGGTCTACCAATATGCCTGTACCCGTCATGAGGCACAATGGGATACTGTGTATACTGTGTATACTGAAATATGTGATAAAAAAATATTTCTTACTGTCTTGAATCTGTGTTATGTATTCGATAAACCCTTGTGTTTTTTTTTTTGCTTGACTTGTTTAGATTTGACGCAATTTGGTTAAACCGGTGAGTTGTTGTTACTCTACATATTTATCCTACTTTTAACAATAATTCAAGTTTGATGAAGGAAGTTGAATTCACGATATATGGTAATAGTAACATAATTCGTATCGGTAATGTAAACAGGTCATTAGTTTCCATCACACTGCAGTATATCAGCGTCAATGTGTTAGTTAATTTTACTTTTACAATAAATTGTTTGTTACTACATCTGTTCCATGTTTGTACGTTTCGATTGTTCATTACTGTTAGCTATTTGTTACTGATTCCGATTTCTACCACTTTAATATAATTTTAACCCACCGAGTATTCTCTTCGAAGAATCTATCTTACATAAAACCGGTTATTACGTTTATAAACAGTTTTCTTCGGAACTTCGACATTGGCAGAATCATCGTTCAGTAACGATGCAGCCATAAACAACAAGAAAGAAAGAAATAAACATGTAAACCAGACGAACGACGGGTTACCATCCTTACTTGGTTGACATACCATTAATCCGCACCAAGCGCTTCGCTTCATCTTTCATAATGCGCACTGCCAAGGAATGGAATGGGCTGCCGACGTCGGTGTTTCCTGAATCTTATAACCTGGGGTCCTTTAAATCACGGGTGAATAGGCATTTTCTGGGTAAGCTCATTCCAGCGTCGATCTCTTCTTCTCCTCGTGGAAGAACGAAGTCAAGAGCAAACCCACCTTAATTAAAAAATAAAAAAATAAATCATAATTATCAGACTTGTAGATTCCACCATAATATCCTTGACACCCACAAATACAGACCCGGAAAATACCTTCCCATATTAGTTACCATAGTTATTCCTTCATAACATTCCCATTAAGTTGGGGATCGCTCCCTAGCGGAGATGGGTGCGAACGTTTTTTATTTGATTTCCCATCCAATTTGCTCCTCAGCGCCAGAAGCGGCCCGACCAACTGCATGACGAGAATTACGCAACATTACTTGGGATCTAGTATACCTATAGTACGTAACATACATACTATTATTACAAATGCGAAAGTGTGTGTGTGTCTGTCTGTTCGTTTGTCCGTCTTTCACGGCAAAACGGAGCAACGAATGGACGTGATTTTTAAAGATAGTTTATGCGATGGAATAAATGGAATTAAATGAAAGAAAGAAAGAAAATATTTATTCCCATATTGGACGCCACATTTACAAACTTAAATTACAGAAATTAAAAAAAAAAACAAAGACAAAAAGACAAATAATTACGCAAATGGAATTCTATAGTCTCTGCTTACCCCAGTGGGAAATAGGCATGAGGTTGTGTATGTATGGGTTAAGCGATGGAGAGTGACATAGGCTGCTGTTTGTCTGTTTCTAACCCCCCACTTCCTTAAAATGGGGGGTGGAAGTTTGTATGGAGCATTGCGCAATTTTCAAGGTAGAAAGCTAAGTAGTGATACCTAATACCTACGTATTCAATAGCATCGTATACTCGTTCATTCTCAATAGTTGATTCTCATCTAACTTCCTGGTTAAGAATGGATTTCGATTCCAATTCATTGAGAACACAGACGTTACTGGGTTATCCGTACCTTTAATATCCGCAACGAAAAGCGAATACTTGGAATTGAATAATTGGGCGGAATTACAGAGTATCCCCAACAAAGGATAGAAATCTGTCAGTGCATCTATTATCCGAAAGGATGGAACAATGAAATCGGGGATTAGATTGTGAAATTCATACGCAATATTTTGGAAATTAAATAATCGTAATTGATAAGTGATAAGGGATGACTCTACTTCAGACATTACGCAATATTTTGGAAATTAAATAATTGCAATTGATAAGTGATAAGGGATGAGTCTACTTCAGACATTTTCCTCACAATACAATACAAAACAAAACACTTTTTTATATTAGTAGGTAGATTTGTTCATGTACTTAATTTCATGAAATTTGTAGACGTATGTAGAATATGTCTATCTATAGTATTATACACTGCATGTCTCCTTGTCAAGTAGGTCAGATGGAAGAAATCTCTTTCTTAGTGATAAGCTTACCTGTACTGTCCGTTTTCTTTGTATGTTTCTTTTGTCTGCTCTTTTGACAAATAAATAAATATTCTGCACAAAAAAATCATATCCCTGAACCCGGAATGTGTTTTAAGAATGATAAAAACCGCGGAAATCTCAAACAATTTGAGCCCAACACTCTACCACTTGACTGGACTATGAAGGCTGTTACTACACTATAATGTCGATGAAGTAGATAAAGTGCGAGATAAAACTGCATTATAGACAGATACCCTGCGCCCTGAGGAGCTCGGTGGCGCAGCGGTAAACGCGCTCGGTCTGCGATTGTTTAAGTTAAGCAACTTTCGCAAAGGCCGGTCATAGGATGGGTGACCACAAAAAAAAAGTTTTCATCTCGAGCTCCTCCGTGCTTCGGAAGGCACGTTAAGCCCTTTGGTCCCGGCCGCATTAGTAGTCGTTAATAACCACCAATCCGCACTGGGGCCGCGTGGTGGTTTAAGGCCCGATCTCCCTATCCATGATATCCATGATGATGACCCTGCGCCCTGGAGTCAGCTGCACAATTTCTTCCAAGAGATCTAATGACGTACAACCCCAGCCTATTTAGACGAAATCAGATACATCTGCGTGCCTGTTGAAAAATATGAGTGTACACAAACCGTCATACACTAGAGATAGTTAATTGAGGCTCAGGTGCCCTGTATGAGAGGCTGCAAATTACGCGTCTTTCCGCCCTAGTGAACGCGTGTATGGACTGATCTAAAGGGGGCTGTGGACGGCACGATTTTAACCAAATGTATTTATTTGTATTATTTCTTTCTTTTTCTGTATTTCTTAAGTTTTATTTATATAGTATGAAGTACTTATGTATCAGTACTTAAATGTTGAAATCAGTAGTAAAAATATTTTGGGCTTATTTTGTAGTGGGACCAAATAGAGAATATAACTTTTGGCGCCGATCTTTAGCTGTATTTTTTTTTACTTTTACCAAATATTCGTATAAAATCATGCCCAGCATCAACTACAATTGAGTTTATTTTTCTTTTATGTTTGTCAAAATATTCTCATTATATCTTAAAAAATCTTAGATAAACATAAGTAACAAAAGCAATTTTAGTTGTACTTATATTGCTTTTTTATTAGTCCATGAATAGCTGGGTTTATATGCACGCGTTTTTACTTTCACTAGGGGATTAAAATGAAATGCTAGGGTGACTTTAAACTAAAAGGACAAACATTGTTATATCTACACGTATTACATCATTTGTGAGAATGAATTACATTGCAAAAGATTTTGTTATAAACATATTGGAATATTAATTAATAATAATCGATAGATTGACTTTGATAAAGTTATAACGGAACATGATGGAATACTTAAAAAATTCTGATGGTTGTCCAAAAGCAAAGAAAACATTGAAATATTTGAGGGAAAAAATATATTTTTCGTATTTGATTTTTCATATTTTATGTACATTTTGCAATGAATATTTATTCAGGTGAATAGTAATCCAAAATCACAAAGATTGTACTGTATAAATGCGGAAATATAGAACGCGGCGTCGCTTAAATATATCTCTTGAACATTCTGAGGGAAGTTGCTCAGGAAGTTTGCTGAAGCTTCAGCTACTTGGGGATCTGTAATCCAAAAAAAAAAATTAAAAAATTACAGAATCGGACCCTATTAAGAATGGTATCTTTTAAAATTCAATAAGTGACTTATGAGTTTATGAGATATTTGGCTCAAGACATCTGATTAGTGTTGATTCCAAGAGATATCTCCTAATTTAATTGTCAGTTGTACCCATCATTTTCTTGTCCGCCGAAGAGAAAAGGTCCGGGAACAGTCTAGGGTGATATTCTTCTTCTATCGTGTGGGTTGAGAGGTGGAGTACCAACCTCATCAACCCTGGTGTCAGGGTTACTATTGAGCCGCCAAAGGCCCCTGACATGGCTCATGTAACGACTACTTACTTACATCAGTAAGTAGTAACCGGAACCAACGGTTTAACGTGTCTAGGGTGGTATTAATAAACTAGTTTCAGATTCGAGACTGCCCTCAAGATCATGTCAATGTGACAGTTCTTATACATGAAACAAGGACTTGAGCGTGGACTTGAGGGCTGTCTCAGCTGAGATTGGTTTATTAATACCACCAGAATGCTTAAAAAGTTATGGAATACACGTCAATTATTTTGAGGCTTTTAAGGTTGTCATTGATATATAATATGTTACTATAGTTGAACAAGATTCTTGTGTCTATTTTTATCAATCTCATTATGCCATGGAGCCGTCGTCACTTTGAGGTCGCAGGTTCGATTCCAGCACATGCCTAAACCAATGATTGTCGAATTTGTTTTCGAATTCATGTTTGGATCATAAATGATTATAACGTGATCAGCGGTGAAGGAAAACATCGTGAGGAAAGCCACATTCCCGAGAAATGCATTTTCGGAGGTATGTAACCTAACCCGTATTTGGCTGGTTTTCCCTGCGCGGGTGGGAAGGTCAGACAGGCAGGTGCTTTTGCAAAAAACCGGACCTGTCAAATCTTCAGCTTAGGTAAACAAACTCTGTGGAAAACGTTATATGTAATGCATGTTGATAGATACAAATAGTACACATTATTAATCTGGGATATTATTACCCATAGCTCCATTTCCCTCCGAATCTGTTACAATAACTGCAGGGAATACAGGGTCGCTAATATAAGCTGTGCATTCTGCTCTTTCTAATTGTATGTTGTCTATCTTAGGTATGATGGCTGTTATGGTTACTGATTCTGAAAAATAAACGAGAAATGTATTTAAGTTTCCAACTAGTCAAATCAGTTACTTTTTACTAAACGTCAAAACACGAAATTACTATGAAATTTGTATGAAAAAGCACACTGTGACGTCATAGAAAAACGTGATAAAATGTCGGTCTTATTATTACGTTTTTCTTGATTAAAATTCCAGCTTAGATCTGTTTTCAGTAAGTTCTAGATCTGTTTTCATTTAGTAATCCGAATTTTATAATTTATCTTGAACCTAGTTACATGACCCAAAATTCGAAAAGGAATAATTTAGGTACTTATTTTGGTGTAAAGAACCTTTCCAAAAATATCAATGGTGCACAAGATTTTGCCAAAGAAGAAAAAGAGATTGCGAGAATTGTTATTTAAAAAAATGTTTTATAAATATTTTAATCTTATAATTGCTAATGTAAATATGGGTTACATGCCTGAAATAAAATTATTTAATTTAATTATTTATTTATATTACTTACGATAAAGCAGAGTACCAAAGCCTTTCGTGACGATAGGCTCTCTCCTCGGGCGATGAAATTGAAAATATGTGCTGTTAGTTGAAGACTGACCAAAGTTTCGAAATTCTATGGCTATTACCAATTTATCCGTGTCTTTATTTATGCTAAAACATAATAAGATAAAAAATCAAATCACTTTATTCCTATTAACTATTATTAACGGACTGACAAAACCAACGCCCGCGGTAATACAATCCTACAGATTTACGATAAGTTGAAATCTACGTATTACTGTAGACCTATCGGTAAGTAACATTGGTTCTCAATATTTCCGAGAGATGGCATCGGCTTAATGACGATTCATAGCACATAAGATTTATGCATGGACAGGAGGAGGAGTCGTTAGTGTAATGTTAACACGCTCGTCCAGGCTTGATAAGAGCTGCGGGTTCAAGACCCTTCGAAGCAAAAAAAAAATTTTTGAATTAATTTTCCCTTTGTGAATTCAACTGAAGACAAGTTGTCAACCAACTTATATCGATTAATCGATTAAGTCTTTGACTGTGTCCACTTTTAGGATATACTTGGGATCATAAGCAGTTGATCGTTTTAAAATCTAGATATAAGATGTGATTTAAACCATTATACTTACTAAAACTCCTCTATCCTTCCGTTGATACCAACAATCAAGAAGTCTAATACAGTTATAGACAAATTCGAGGATGGTATGTAGTAATTGCTTTGTGACCTGTAAAAATGACCTGAGCTTTACAAATATTCATCATCTCCCTAGCGTAATCCGTTTTCACGGGATTCTTTTACCTAACTTAAAGATTTGACGACTGGTCTTTTACAGAAGTGATGCATCACATCACTAATTTAAGAGTCACGCTCTTGTCGGTGTTGCATTCTCCATGCAACTTTTTAGAGGAAAATAGGGCAGTGGTTTTCCTCTTGCCTTCCGCCCAAAGGCACGTTAAGCTGTTGGTCCCGGTTACTACTTACTGAAGTAAGTAAGTAGTCATTACATGAGCCATGTCAGTTGCTTTTGGCAGCTCAGTAATAACCCTAACACCAGAGTTGGTGAGGTTGGTAATTCACTTTACAATCCACACGACAGAAGAAGAAGAAGCGATGACACGTTATATATTGTGTAGTGATGAAAGTTTTAAATTATCTTTATTAATTATTATATACTGGGTGTTAGTGACATCGTAACGAATACCAAGGGGGTTGATTCAGACCATGATTCTGAGTTAAAATCAAGTGGAATTTTCCGTCGCAAAATTCATGATTTTTTTTTAGTTTTTTTAAATTATTTTCAATTCTATACTTTTGCGATGGAAAATTCCACTTGATATTAACTCAGAATAATTAGATGAATCATCCCTCTCAGTATTCGTTACGATAACACTTACACCCCGTACAAGTACATACGGTAGCCATATAAGTAGGTATGGGTGTTAGTGACACCGTAACGAATACTGAGGGGGATGGTTCAGACCATGATTCTGAGTTGTTATCAAGTGGAATTTCGTGTCAAAAAATTCATGAAAATTTTTCTTTTCTTTTTAATTATTTTCCAATCCATACTTTTGCGACGGAAATTTCTACTCGATATCAACTCAGAATCATGGTCTTCAGGTGGTTCACCACCCCTCAAAGTTTTCGTTACGATGTCACTAACACCCTGTATAGCTAATTATTACCGTATCAAGGGATCAGGAGCAGGGCCATAAGCTCTCTTGCAGTCAGCGTGTTTACTGAAGAATTCGCGGATACAATTCGAGTCGTAGGTCCGGCAAGGTCGTTCAATTATTGCAGTGTCATCTGTAAATATATCTCTTTAGTAACGTTTAGTACATTCTCTTTTTGATAGGGAGTAGAATTTATACGAAAGTCTTTGACCAGTGCGTGTTACCAGTGATGACTTACGGCAGTGAGACGTGGCCGCTTACTATGGGTCTCGTGAGGAGGCTCGGTGTCGCTCAGCGGGCAATGGAGAGAGCTATGCTCGGTATTTCCCTGCTCGATCGAATCAGAAATGAGGAGATCCGCAGGAGAACTAAAGTCACCGACATAGCTCGGAGAATTGCAAAGCTGAAGTGGCAGTGGGCAGGACACATAGCGAGGAGAACCGATGGCCGATGGGGCGGAAAGGTTCTGGAGTGGCGACCACGTGTCGGACGACGCTCAGTGGGTAGGCCCACTACAAGGTGGACCGACGATCTGGTGAAGGTCGCGGGAAGCCGCTGGATGCGGGCAGCGCAGGACCGATCGTCGTGGAGATCCTTGGGGGAGGCCTATGCCCAGCAGTGGGCGTCATACGGCTGATGATGAGAATTTATACAATGAACTGAACAGAATAAGAAAACAGCAAAATAGGTTTTACCATAACTGTACAATAACATCAAAACTCGCTCGACGTAGAGGGAAAATAAGGCCACTCGCCGTAAAAAGAGCCGTAGCGAGAGTCGCCGTTCGGAAAGTCGCTGTCAACGCTACAATTCGAATTCTAGAAGTCAATCGACCACTGTCCTATCTTACCTGCGTCCATAGGCTAGTTTCAAACTAGTCAAAACACGAAATGACTATAGAATTTGTATGAAAAAGCAACCTGTAACGTCTATCAAAAAAGTGACTTACATTTTTCTTAATTCATAAATAAGTTACGTAGAAAAAAAAGTTTTTTGTCACTTTTAGATCTGTCTTTATTTAGTAATTAAAATTTCATAATTTATCTGTGACCTAGGTAACTACTCAATTATTAGAGTTGCAAAGTAAGCCATTCTTTTTTGTTTTGGTCCGGTCAAGTAGTTACTACCGCCAGCCAAGTAGGTAATGGCAGTTGCGGCAAATCTACAATATGTTGCTTAAAAAAATAACATTATTTTTGTAGTCTTGTACGTAGGAGAAGAAATTGGCTTGACAACGCGCCGGCACAACCCACACGATAGAAGAATATTGACAACAATCAATCTTCTTCTACCGTATGGATTGTGAGGTGGAATACCAACCTTATCAACCCTGGTGTCAGGGTTACTATTGAGCCGCCAAAGGCCCCTGTAACGGCTCATGTAACGACTACTTACTTACATCAGTAAGTAGTAACCGGGACCAACGGCATAACGTGCCTTCTGAAACACGGATCATCTTACTTTCGAACAATCAGGTGATCACCCTGTAATGTCCTAACCAAACTAGGGACCGCAAAGTAATTTTTGTGATATGTCCCCACCGGGAATCGATCCCAGGACCTCCGGATCGTGAGCCCAACGCTCAACCACTGGACCACGGAGGTCGTTCACTATCAATGATCTTACCAGGATTACCGATCCTTTGACCCGATCCATCACTCACAAAACAAACGAGAAACAAAAATGAACACAAATAGTAAATCATATTGTTATTAGTCAAATGATTTCGTACGGTTTTGCATTCATTTATAAACGAAATCTTCGCGTGTTAACAAAAAAATAGATCAATGAAACAAATTACATGCAATTAGATCATATATTCAATTAGGCAGTCAGAACGCATATGAAGGGTTTATGAGACACAATGTAAACTCATGATAAAGCTTCAAGCGAAATGTAAGCGCTGTCAGAATTTACAGTTTCAGTTCTATACATAATATTTTTGCCAACTAATCCGGTCAATGTAGACTGCCAAAGATACATAAATTACGAACGTTGCGACGCCTGCGTGGAGACGGTGATGCTGCGTCCGTGTGGCCTCTCTCTTAATGTTTCCATTGCGTAGAGGTGCATTTAAATAAATTTAAAAGTACAAAATTAAAAAAAAAATATAGATATGTCATCATCATCATTACCAGCCCATTAACGTCCCCACTGCTGGGGCACGGGCCTTCCCTATGGATGGATAGAAGCTCGGAGGAGCTCGAGATGAAAACTTTTTTGTGGTCACCCATCCTATGACCGGCCTTTGCGAATGTTGCTTAACTTCAACAACGCAGACCGAGCGCGTTTACCGCTGCGCCACCGAGCTCCTCAATATTAGTACACACATATATATTACACATATATTATATTTTTGACGAAACTTTTGTGGATTTATGGTTTATTCTTGTCTTTAGTTCCTTTTTGACGAAGCCTGTGGTGGATTTAATTATGTGAATTTATTATTTATTGCCATTATTAATTCTTATAAATTAATCAATTCTTATTTCTTTTTAATACATTTTTACACATATGTATATTAGTGCAATATTTGTAATTTGACTAGAATTCGGTTAGTAGGTTAATCGTCTATACTTATAAAATTTTCGTCGGCCAAATTGATTATAAAATCGGTTATTTAATATGTATTAATACAGTAGAGCAATATTGCTCTACTTCCACGCAAGATGCAATAGCTATTATAACATTGGTGCTAATTCCTGTAAATACCATCTAATTTTATTTTAAGTTATATCTGTCATTTTCTTATCCGCCGAAAAGGAAAGGGACGGGTAATCGACAAGCATAAAATTTATGGAATACACGTCAATGTTAAGCACAAATCTAAACCAACCGTCTAAAAATTTTACATCAGTCAATAACCCGACACAGTTAAGTAGACAGCACGTCAAACGGATTGCATACCAGGGACGTACCTTGTGATTCGCCCGGGTTATTCATTCATTTATTACTCATTCTTCCTAAAATTAAGAGCTGTGAATCATCCGTCCCTTTCCTTTTCGACGGATATGAAAATGACGGATATAATTTAAAATAAAATTAGGCGGTGTCTGCAGGAATCGGGGCCATTGTCTTCATATTGATATGTACTTACTTTTACCATCATAGGCTAACTGGGTTACTACAGCTTCGGGTTCGGGTTCGTTTTCGGCTTTTCGGCTTTATACAATGCTAGGAAGATGATGAGTTATTGCTATTTTAGGATATTTTGTCGTTTGCACAATTTGGCCTTTCCCACTCTATTAAGGAGTCTGTCAAAGCGTGTATATACATATGTAGGAAAGTATACTTCAACAAAGACCAAACCGTTGCTCTAACTGCCAATGTATATCTATTTAGGTATCATCATCGTGTAGTGAAGGGTGGCATCAAAGGTTATGGATTACGTGCAAATTGAAAACGTGTCTCTGCTGCCATTTTGAAAGGTACCAATTAATGTGGCACACGTTGTAAACTCCTTTTTGCGTAATGGGGTAGCCAGGTAACTTTTTAATTGACAGCGTTATAAGGGTGTCGGGATTTTTAGATACGAATTGCACCTCATTGGTTTTGAAAAGCGGAACATTTTTTTTTCTACTCCTCTACTTTAATCTGGCATTTAAATAACCAAAAAGTCTAATATAAGTACATACATAATTAAACTCTTTGAAAAAGTGTACGCTCTATGGCCTATAAAAGCATTGTTTACAAAGTGTAACTGTACTATAATGTCGCCAAAAAAGCATTGTTGTTGTTTTTTTTTTTGACCTGGAAACTGGCACCTTTACTTTGTTTGGTGCCATAGATATACTATAAAAAAAAAAGTATACATTTGCCGCCATTTTCCCGCGCGTTGGAAAATAAATTGGAAAATTTTTGTGTTTCGTTTCAAAACACTAAAAAGTATAAAATAAAAAGGAAAAATGGATGAAGAACTATTGAATTCTACACCAAAATTACGTCGTCGTAGAAAAAGTATTGTATGCAACGTTGTATAACTAGGTCAAAAAATGCTCGTGGCGTCTCTTATTGCGATGTTCGCCAAGGCTCACATCGCAACTCACGCCACTCGCATTTTTGACCCTTCTTATACAACTGTTGCATAAAATACTATTATATTATTATTTCTCTAATTTTTGCACTATATTTTTTTTTTGCACCTGGGGACAAATTATTGGAAAAAATATTATTTGTTCTTCCCTTTATTTTCCTTCTCTCTCTTTCTTTTTAATTCTCTTTTCATATCTCGGGCCTATGGAGTCCTGGAGTTTTGGAAGGCGTGTGTAAGGAACGAAGCCAACACATAGAGGCCCCTTGAACCATTTTAATCTAAAGGTGATGATACACGAACTAGCGAGTATCCTATATCATTATTGAAATTACTTTTATTTATTGAAAAAAAAAACCTTTGAACTAAAACATATTTATTCTTCTTTCTTTTCTTTAATCGTTTTTTTTCCTCTGTTGAGACTGGGACTCGATTAGTTGCAGTATATTTTTGTTTTTTTTTCTTAAATATATTTATTAACAAAATTAATAATAACTTAGGTAAGCAGCAATCCGAAATCACAAAGATTGTATTGTACGAAAGCGGAAATATAGAACGCGGAATCGCTCAAATATAACTCTTGCACATTTTGTGGGTAGTTGGTCAGAAATTGAGTAGTAGCTGATGTTATTTGAGGATCTGAAAAAAAAAAATAACAATTCAGATTTTCCAAACAGACCTGTGGGATTAAACATAAGAATCGAAGCAATTCATCCAGCAATATTGCTATTTGGCATTGGTTGACTATGCGCATTTTATGCATAATAAAAGTTTCAAATCCCAATATTGCTTTTTAGATGAAATATATTAATATGACTTTTTTAGTCCCTTTGTAATGAAACAAGTGTGAGCAACAAGCCTTGCGTTATATTTAAAACATCACTTTGACGTTTCTTTAAGCTCATAGTTATAAGGGTTTCATTTTCCATGCTGATTTCCATTTCCATTATGGGTTTATTAAATTGACCCTACTGTAGTAAGTGGACTGAGACTTTCTAGCAACAAAAAAATAAATAGTGGTCTATTTTTTTCCCACTTTTAAAAGTTATGGTAAGTATATTCAAAAAAATGTAGTTTATCGTGCTATATTTCGTTAGATATGAAATGCTATTTTCAATTTATAAAATTTCAGAATGACAGGTAAATTTTCTTTTATGCAATTAACTACTTCTCCGTCGCCACCACTAACCATTATTTCTAATCTTAGGGTGGTATTAATAAACTAATCTCAGCTTCGATACTACCCTCAGGATCATGTCAATGTGACAGTTCTCATATAAAACAGAGACTGAGCATGATCTTGAGGGCAGTCTCAGTCGAGATTCGTTTATTAATACCACCCTTAATCAGGATTATTCAGCAATAATTGTAATCATATGCGGTATTAGTTTGTGACTTAGAAAAAAAAAACATTCTCATAGTTATTGTCCTTGTAATATGACATGACATAAGCTTACGACTTACGACCAAAGACTTGGCAAGATGAACTAAGTACGCACACGTCACCGAGCTTTCTATTAGAGCAACGTGTTAGGAGGTGAGCCGTATTGCCGTCTATAATGCTTGAGCCAACTGTTTTAGTGTAAATTGCACTTAAGATAAAGTAATAACTCATATACCTGGATTTCCTTCGGGATTTGTTACTACAAATGCTGGAAATATACGATCGTTGACAAAAGCTGTGCATTCAGCTCTCTAATTGAAGGTCATCTATCTTGGGTATGATAGCCGTTATGACTACGGAAGCTGCAAAAATTTTTTTATCGTGTGGGTTGTGAGGTAGATAACCAGCAACAGTAACCCTGGTGTCAGGATTATTAGTGGGCCGCTAAAAGTCAACGGCTTAAAGTACTTTCTGATGGACATTTTTCAGAATGGCTTTTTTCGTTCCACTGTCTCTAACACATTGTATCTTAGTTACGAATTAACAATAGAAGTCACTTACTGTAAAGCAGATTGCCAAAACCTCTCGTGACCACAGGCTCTCTCCTTGGACGATGGAATTGGAAATATGTGCTGTTAGTTGAAGATTGACCCAAATTACGGAATTCTATGGCTAACACTAAGTTGTCTGTATTCCTGTTTATGCTTGAATATAAAATGATAGATTAAAAAAACAGTGAAGTTTATATTTACAGTGTGCGGTGTCAACACTTAAATCAGTCAAAATTATGAAAAAAATAATTGTTGCAGAAGGCAGATGTTAAATCATTACAGTAGACACTGTAGAAGTGACAAAACATTGTGAACAAATGAATACCTAGCAAAGTACGGTATTTACTAAAACTGTTAAACTAGTTACATTAATAGTGTTTGATCTCAAAATTCAAATGAGTCATAAGGATTAAAAAAAAAATCTATTTGCCAGCAGTAAATAGATGTAAAGTAATATAATTGCAGTAGAAGTAACAACTCTAAACTTTCGTAAATGAAATGAGTATTTAAGTACTTACTGTATTTACTAAAATTGGTAAACCCTTTTTTTTGCCTAAAGGCACTAAATGCAACTTTTGATGAATGCAAGTCTTAACGCATGTCATCGCTAAACCAAGACTGGTTTGTTTCGAGTTACATTTAATAGAAATAGAAATGTTTTATTGCGACCATGTGTTCGTACAAATTGTGGTGTTATAAAAATACAGAAGTAAATATTATAGTATCAACATGGACCCGGTAAGGGCACTGCAACTGGTAGAGAGGACAACATGCTTAATTAAAATAAGAAGTGGCCCATGAGGGCATTAAAGTGTGTGGTCATAACAATCAAGTCAGTAAAAACATTTTGGAAGTATTTTGAGTACTAAGAAGTGTTATTTTTCTTGTGTGTTTGTGCAAAAAAGAGTTTATGTATTGTATTGTATTGTACTTACTAAAACTCCTCTATTCTTCCGTTAATACCATTGAGCACTTGGTCAAGAATAGTAATTGATAAATTCACGCTTGGAACATAGTACGTGTTTTGAGGCCTGAAAAATATGTCCAATGATTTATAATAAATAAGCAGTACACGAACAATATTAGGAAATCGATGTTATTGCTATTATATTAACTATTTCCCGAGTACATGTGTAGCGGAATATATGATGGAAGGACAATTTTGGACGGACAAGGATGCTCATAACAAACTGCTGATAACTTCTGGTTACTGCTGATTCTAAATAGAATTAAGAACTAAATGGTTCTTGCCAGATTAATCTGGCCGAACACTTAAGTGGTTGGCACACTAAAACAGTGGGCAGGCGCGATAGCAGATTGAACGCGGCCCTGCGCGGTTTCAGCGCAGTTCAAGTGCACGCCATGGATTTGCTTACACGATAAAATCAACAAATTATTGCGTGAAAATAAACGTTTATATTGGCCCCGATTCCTGCAGTCACACCCTAATTTTATTTTAAGTTACACCTGTCATTTTCATATCTGCAGAAAAGGAGAGGGACGGATGATTGACAACTGTTAATTTTAAAATGAACGTGTTACCTGTTGAATGGATAACCCGAGCGAATAAAATAGGCATCTCGCTCATATGCAACCTGTTTGACGTGTGCAGTCAACTAAATTCTGTCGAATTATTGGCCATTTTAAAATATTAGAAGGGTTATTTTTTTCTGCCTAAAATTAACGTGTGTTTTATAAATTTTATGCACGTCGATTATTCGTCCCTTTCCTTTATAGCGGATAAGAAAATGACAGGTATAACTTAAAATAAAATTAGATGGTGTGCACAGGAGTCAGCACTATTTTGCTTATAAGAATAAATTTTATTACTTATTACAAAAATATAACGGTGTTATGTTGTTATTACAAAACAATGTAATGTTATGTACTGTTATATTACCGTATTAAAGGATCAGGGGCAGGCCCGTATGTCTTCTTGCAATCGGCATGTTTAGCGAAAAATTCGCGAATACAATTCATGTCGTAGGGCCGGCAAGGACGTTCGATTTCTTCAGTGTCGTCTGTTGGCACGTATAAAGAGGTTTGTATCATATTTCCCAAAAGGATTGCACCATGTTGTTACATACATTTCGCATTTTTAATTTGTTTACAGGTTTATTACTTACATCATGATCAGGGTATGTTATTAATGCCGTGCCTATTATAAAAATGACCCGGCGTTAAATAGGTGAAATCATCGGGATTAGAAGTCATTGGTAACAGAGGTCTCGAATTGAGTACTGTCTCAATTTGTACTAATACAGTGTCTAGTTGCTAAGCTCACGACTGTATCCCATATCCCCATTGGGGTAGTCAGAGGTACATCCATCGTAATATGAACTAACGCGCAACGTGATAGGTGGTGAGCGTATCGACGTCTATGATGGTCGAGTCAACTGTGTTGGTGTAAACTGTACATAATATAAATTAATAACTCATTACATCAGATACATGATACTCATAATTAAAACACATAATAACGGGTTCTTACAGCGTTTAAATGGGGATATGAGACTCCCGATATTTCGACACTGATGCAAGTGCCATGATCATGGGATGACTGATGAGATTGGAGTGGAGTAGGGGAGTAGGTAGGTGAGGTAGATAGGTAGGTAGGTATCCCCATTTAAACGCGGTAAGAACCCGTTATTATGTGTTTTAATTATGATAATAACCGCGTAAACTTAAAACAATGATACTCATAATACCCTCCAACAGCTAGACCACAGAGGCTGAGGTGGAGGTGGTTAATAACAGACAGAAAGTGTATTTTCTGAAGTCTTACCAGGATTACCAATTCTTGGGCCCCATTCACCACGCACACAACAAATCAGACATAAAAATAGATACAAGTATTCAATCATGTTGTCTTTAATAAATTGGTGCAATTTCAATTCGATATTGATGTTTAACCGACTTTAGCAAAGCAAAAAGGAGGTTAGTGTTAGTATGACTCGCGCACTCGCGTGTAAATAACAAATTGGATTATTAAAATCGATTCGATGCATTTGATGTAATGAATATCTGATTACATAATTATAATAATAAATTGGCTTTGATAATAATTGTCTTAAATCTCCGGTTTTGTTGCACAAATTGAGGATGATTCATGAAGCCAAGCTAACCTTGGCTAACCAAGCGATATGATTTGTTGTCTTTATAAGTAAACTAGCTATTCCCCGCGGCTTTGCTCGCTTTAATTTCGAATTAACACGGTTCCCCTTTCTAGTGTACCAAGTCTCAGCTTCTTACCTTGAAAACTGCGAAAAAGTTCACCCACTCTTTGACGGTGTTGGAGGCAGAATTAAAAAAATGACGCACGATGTTTTTGTAAGGCATAAATAAAAATAGTTCGTATACCAGTGTTAAGCTTCCTGCCTTTAAAATTGCTACCCCCCATTTTAGGGAAGCGAGGGGTTAGAAAGAGACAAAAAGTAGCCTATGTTACTCCCCATCCCTTCAACTACCTCCACTTATAAAATCACGTCAATTCGTCGCTCCGTTTTGCTGTAAAAGACGGACAAACAAACAGAGAGACATATATATACACATACACACTTTCCCGTTTTTAATATAAGTATGGATTATTAAATTATTCTTTTCTAGGTGAATATTCCAACCACCCTTGCTCCACAACTTGCATTGCATACAATATTTTTTTTTAATTGTACCCACCTACTAAATAATTACACCATCGGACAATCAAGACGCATCTATTGACACCTCAATTGTTAAAGTGACAAGTGATACCCTCTACTTATTATTATGCTTAACATTGCAAAAACCTAAGCAGTTGAAAAGAAACATAAAAAGAACAGTTGTCATAGAAATAAAGATAAGAAAGTAGAAAATATAACAACAATATTTATTGACATAGATACAAAGCGTAGCAAACTATAAGATAAACTTGGTTGCGTAGGTACAAAGGACACGAGATACAGAATAATATATAAGTATACTAATATTGGTGCTAATTCCATGTAAACACCATCTAAATTAATTTTAACTTATATTTGTCATTTTCTTATCCGCCGAAAAGGAAAGGGACGGGTAATCGACAAGCATAACATTTATGGAACACACGTCAATTTTAGGCACAAATATAAAACAACCCTATAAAAATTTGACAGTATGAAGTTAGTTGACAGCACACGTCAAACGGTTTGCACACAAGAGATACAGTTTTGATTTGACCGGGTTATTCATTCATTTACTCATTCTTCCTAAAATTAAGAGATGTCAATCATCCGTCCTTTTCCTTTTCGGCGGATAAGAAAATGACAGGTATAACTTCAAGTAAAATTAGGAGGTGTCTCCAGGAAACAGGGCCATTATTATACTTAGGTAAAGGGTTCATATGGGTCGTAATCCAAAATCACAAATGGTATATTGAATGAAGGTTGCAATATAAAATGCTGAATCTTTCAAGAATAATTCTTGAGTGTTTGTCGCAAGATCGGCCAGAAATTCTACTATAGTTCGCTGTACTTGAGGGTCTGTAAAAAAGATAAATAATTAGAGACGTATAAAGTAAGCAACAAAGATGTTGATGACAAAAATGATTAAACTATAAATAACGAATATTAAAATTACAAGTATATGCCTACTAAGAAAATTGTCATTGAGTTTTTATCAAAAGTGGAAAAACCACAAGTAAATACTAAAAAAATAGTTTATGATTTATTTAATTCTAGCATCACACTGTGGAATCATGTTTCTTATTTATTTTTCCTTCGTTCAGAGTAATTTATAGTACCTACTTAAGTCACACTGATAGGGCAAGTGATTATTTAAATAAGGGCAATAGGCAATTCTCACACGACACTTTGATTGTAACCCGGTGATGCCTATCACACGAACACTCCCATGGCGCTTCTACTAAATCCACGTTATGTGAAAGTCGCCTAAGATGTGTTACCTGTACTTGCAGCGGCGGCAGGACTAACAACTGTAGGAGGTATCATATTATTGGAGTAAGTTGTACACTCAGCCTTTTCTAATTGGAGATTGTCTATTCTAGGTATTACAGCTGTTATGATCACAGATGCTGCAAAGAATATCACAAAATTAACTTTGTCGTTTATTTCCAAATATGTAAAAATATATTTCAGAACTGACAAAAATCAAAGTAAGTTATCGATGAAAAATGTTTAATAATCATGACAAAGACAAAGATATATTATATTTTATCAACAAAACGACAGTTTTGTTGTTGAAGGTCTCTTTGGTTGGTTGGTCAAAGGGAAGTAGTCTAGTAATAGAGATACATAGTAAGGATAATCGTATAGGCTTCTTGTGTTATGTCAGGAGCATGAAAATGAGTCAAAATTTAACTCACGATAAACTACTGATGCATAAAACCGTGCAGTGGTGACAGGCTCTTGCGCCCGACGATGATATGTAAAAATAGAATTATTAGAGACTTGCATCAAATTCTGAAACTCTACTGCGATCACTAGTTTATCTGTGTCCCTGTTAATGCTAAAAACAAAATATTAATATTAATAAAAACTTATTACATTTGATAGAAATATGAATCTAAAGAAAAAAAAGAAATTAAGTATAAATAATGTTGCTAAAGAATAATATGAAATTCAACTAGGGCATGAACTACATAAAATATCAGTTTTGGCATAACAAACTTTGATAAAAGCCCCAAAATTAAAAAAAAAATCAACTCAACTTTTGATTTTAGTTGTACCTATACAATCTTATCAGCAGTGGCAGTGGGCAGGACACATATCGAGGAGAACCGATGGCCGATGGGGCGGAAAGGTTCTAGAATGGCGACCACGTGTCGGACGACGTTCAGTGGGTAGGCCCGCTACAAGGTGGACCGACGATCTGGTGAAAGTCGCGGGAAGCCGCTGGATGCGGGCAGCGCAGGACAGATCGTCGTGGAGATCCTTGGGGGAGGCCTATGCCCAGCAGTGAGCGTCGTACGGCTGATGATGATACAATCTTATCACGGCCAAAAGCATTTTTACGAAAACGAGACCCTTTGATTTTTACAAAACGCATAAGTTCAAACGTTCAAATAATTTACTTACTAAAACTCTTCAATTCTGCCATTTAAGCCAGTGTTAATCAGATTCGGAACATCAATAGTCAAATTAACTCTAGGGATGTATAAAGTGACTTGCGACCTGAGAAACAAATAAAGAAAAACACCAAATAAAGAGCACATAATGTTCCAATAACCAGGAACTTTAAAAAGTTACTAAATATTAAGGTCTATGATAAAATTGTTTTGGGGCGTGAGACAGCCGTCATGTATTTTCCGATTTTCTTTTGATAAAATATAAATGAAGATTTTTGTGGCACTACTATTGCTCTTACTAAAGCAAGTAAAAACTCAAAAATGTATTGTTAATATAATTTACCGTATCAAAGGTTCAGGAACTTGACCATAGCTTTTCTTGCAGTACGCGTGTTTAGCGAAGAATTCACGAATACAATTCTTGTCGTATGTCCGACAAGGACGTTCTATGAGAGCGGTGTCATCTGAAAAGCAGCATCAATGGGGACCTCTTATCACTCAAACACGTTAAAAGATTTCTTGTAAGTATGTCTTTTAGCAGAAAATCTTATTTGTCATGAATATTGGCTAGCTACTTGGAACTACTACCAGTTCTTGAAATACCGGGTTTTACAAAGCTTTCTAGGAAGAAAGAAAATAAAGAAAATGTGAAGTAGAACATTTCCCGCTATTTCTTTGCAATGTTATAGTTTTGAAATAATAGTATCAGTATTAAGACGTACCAGGATTGCCTACCCTTTGGCCTAAGCTACTAATTACGCAAGAAAGCAAAATAACTAAAAAACAATTGTAATACATGATACTCGTATGATTTTAAAAATACAATGTTTATAAGAGGCGAGAATTATTGTAGTTGAATTTTGCGTGTTGATAATTGTTGCAATCATCAGATGCACAGTTGTTTTATTGCGGTTATCTGTTAACTTAAATCATTGAGCATAGGCGATTATCCTAGTAACCTAAATCTACTCAGTAAACATAACCTCAAACAATATCGAAGATGTAACGGTCACGGTAATTTTGTTGATTCAACGAATAAAGTAATTACAAAATATATACAAATAATAATATATTTTGGCGACTAATTGAAAGCAAATATTTTTCTGTAAATTTGAATAAAATATGTTATCAAATAAAGAATATTTAACAAAATAAAAATACATAACAATTCATAGAAAACGAAATAACTGCTTTAGCAAATGGAACCTTAGGATTTTTTTCGCTAAAACTAGTTCCCAGAGTAATTCACTTTCTTTACTTTGACGTCTGTGGTGTAAAACTGTAGACTTGGGCTATCGGCTAATTTCAAATGAATTTAACTGGTGATATGACAATTTTATTTTGCCATTTAATATATACACATATTATAAAACATTACAAGTCTAATACCCTTGCTTCTTTGCGTCTTAATGGTGCAAGTTTCTGAACACTGTTGTGGATTTTTATTTATTATAATTCAATCTGTAACATTTAAATATTGAGAAATATTTTGAGTTTACGAAGGAAACCAGAAATCAGAAATCAGAATCATTTATTCAACGTAATTATCATGGATAAACTTGTTGAAGGTCAATGTAACATTGTTGAATTCTCGTCATTTCGCAAGGTGTTACGGCTGAGGGGAAGAAATATCAAGAAACTGCAACAGCAACACATCTTTTAAGTCAATAAGTTAATACATTACAAGCTACTTAATAACTAGAGGAACATATTTAATACCAGACATTTTTATCATTTAGGTAATCACTAGTCTTATAATAAGCTTTTTACATAAAGTATGCTTCACATGAGCTTCAAATTTATTTTCTGACAAATTCAAAATATTATGTGGTAGATGAATCTAATTTACTTAATATAGAATTTTCAATAGCAATTTCATTTCTATTCCTTTTATTGAAAGTACTTATGCCTTTCACAGTTTCTCGGAAGGAGATACATTTTTACGTACATAAATAATGTTTTCTTAAATATGATGACTTGTGACCTTTAGTATATTTATTTATTTACAGTAATTCCTAAGAAAACTGTGTGTTCAGCAAAATCTAGTTTCTCGTCGTTAATTTAATGTTATTATTTACATTCTTTACGTTTGGTAGAACAAATTTAATAAATTTCGTTTTCTTAGCATTTAGACTAGGTTATGTACTGTAAACCAACTTAAAATCTGCGACACAGCGATGTTTGCTTCAACAAGCTTCTCTAACTTTCTGTCGATTTTAAATATAAGAGAAGTGTCATCCGCGAACAGCGCAATGTCAGCTTGGTTCTGCACTGTACAAGAGATATTGATAGAATAGTTAAAATCTGTAACTTATGATGATGTGTAAACATTATAAAAAGGAATAACTTGACAGAAACACTTATAGACATTTACTTATCATCCTCACTCACCCTCACACACACACACACACACACACACACACACACACACACACACACACTCTTTCTCTCTCTCTCTCTCTCTCACACACACACACACACACCCTCTGATACATGCACACCCTTGCACGTGCTGTATGTATTACTTAGTATGTATTTACATCTGCTTTTTCTTTTCTGTTAGACACTTCAGCTCGATTTTATTTTTGTAATGGGTATTAGCGAGTCTCTCAATCAATACAAGTTATTTTGTTCTTCCAGAGAGCATCTCAAGTAATAATCGTAATTTGACGTTTCAATAAAATCAAGATAATTTGAATATTTTGTTATTTTATTCTCAGAATCGTATTAGTTACTTAAATAGCTAATGAAAATATGGGATTAATTTTGACAACCAAAAAAAATTGTTTTCGTCCTAATGTGCCCTATAAAAAACAGAATTTGATATTGTCCGTAGTATATTGGAGGTTTATACAAGTCTTAATCCAAAATCACAAATGGTATATTGAATGAAGGTTGCGATAAAAAATGCTGAATCTTTCAAGAATAATTCTTGAGTGTTTGTCGGAAGATCGGCCAGAAATTCGACTATAGTTCGCTGTACTTGAGGGTCTGTAAAAAAGATAAATAATTAGAGATGTATAAAGTAAGTAACAAAGATATTAATGTCAAAACTGATTAAACTATTTTAAGTAAATACCTACAAAAAAAACTGACATTAAGTTTTTATCAAAAGTGGAAAACCACAATGTAATACTAAAACAAACAGATTATGACTTACTATATTCTAGGATCACACTTTGGAATCAAGATATTTTTTAATTTTTTCTTTAGGTATTAGTTCAGAGTAATATATTTTATAGAACTTATGTCGCACTGATAGGGCAAGTGATTCATTTTTAAATTAGGGTACCTTAGGCAATTCTCACACGATACCATCAAGGTAATCCGATGATGCCTATCATGCGAACAATGCCTCGGCGCGCGATGCATCTCTACAAAATCCACGTTATGTGAGAGTCCCTAGGATGTGTTACCTGTACTTCCAGCAACGGCAGGACTAATAACTGCGGGCGGTACCATATTGTTGGAGTAAGTTGTACACTCAGCCTTTTCTAATTGTAGATTGTCTATCTTAGGAATTACAGCTGTTATGATCACAGATGCTGCAAAAAATATCACAATGTTATTGTTTGTCATTTATCCTAAGATGTGTAAAACAATATTGGTAGAAGTGATAAAAAATCAAAGTAAGTAATCAGTGCAAATTTTCAATAATCACGACATAGACAAAGATATATCGAATCAACAGAACGACAGTTTTGTTGTCAAAGATCTGTGCTGTGCTGTTGTTTAGTTGATAAAAGTAGTCTAGTAATAGAAGTTCGTAGTAAGGATAATGGTCATGGGCGTTTTGTATTACATTAGGAGTATGAAAATGAGACAAAATTTAACTCACGATAAACTACTGAAACAAAAATTCCTGCAGTGGTAACAGGCTCTTGCGCTCGACGGTGATATGTAAAAATAGAATTATTAGACACTTGCATCAAATTCTGAAACTCTACTGCGATCACAAGTTTATCTGTGTCCCTGTTAATGCAAAAATGCAACAAAATAATAATTTTATTAAAAACTTGTTACATTTGTTCGTATTTGACAGATATATGAATCTAAAAAATAAAAAGAAAGTACCTATGAATAATGTTGCTAAAGAATAATATAAAATTCAAGTCAACTTTGATATTAGTTGTAACTATGTTTACGTTTAATTACGAGACCGTCTTAGGTTTACAAAAAGAGTAATTAATAGTTTGCGTAAAAAATATAAACTTATTGAAATAATTTACTTACTAAAACTCTTCAATTCTGCCATTTAGGCCAGTGTTGATCGGATTTGGACCATCAAGAGTCAAATTAACTCTAGGAGTGTATAAAGTGACTTGCGACCTGAGAAATAACAACAATAAATGTTTTGATATTTATAAAGAGCAAACAATGTGCCAGAGTAGACTGAAAAGAGGCAGCAGCGTCTTCATTGATACAAGTAGATAGGAGAATTTCAATAATCCGGACTTTTCAAAGGTTACCAAATGTTTGCGCTAAAATCCTAGGTCCGATTTTCTTTTGATAAAACATAAATGAAGATCAGTTTCGTGGCACTACTATTAAAATGTATTGTCAATGTAAGTTACCGTATCAAAGGTTCAGGAACTTGACCATAGCTTTTCTTGCAGCAGGCGTGTTTAGCGAAGAATTCGCGAATACAATTCTTGTCGTATGTCCGACAAGGACGTTCTATGAGAGCGGTGTCATCTGAAAAGCAGCATCAATGGGGACCTCTTATCACTCAAACACGTCAAAAAATTTCTTGCATCTCTTTCAACAGAAAATATTATTTTACCTGAATATTGGCGAGATACTTGGAACTACTAACAATTTTTGAAAAAAAAAAAAATAAAGAAAAATAGGACAACTACATAAATTTTAACGGGTTTTTCAAAGACATCTAGGAAGTAAGAAAATAAAGAAAATGTGAAATAGAACATTTCCGCTATTTCTTTGCAATATTATAGTATTTAAATTTATTGTATTAGTATCAAGACGTACCAGGATTGCCTACCCTTTGGCCTAAGCTTCTAATTACGCAAAAAAGTGAGTAAACTAAAATACACCTGTAATACATGATACTTGTATGATTTTAAAAATACAATGTTTATAAGATGCGAGATTTGTTGAAATTGAATTTTGCGTGTTGATAATTGTTGTAAAGATCATATGCACAGTTGTTTTATTGCGGTTATCTGTTAACTTAAATCATCGAGCATAGGCGATTAACCTAGTAACCGAAATCTACTCAGTAAACATAACCTTAAACAATATCAAAGTTGTAACGGTCACGGTAAATGTGTTGATTTAACGAATAAAGTGATTACAAAATATATAAATATATATTTTTTGTAACATTCACCATAACATTCACATATTGAGAAATATGCTGAGTTTACGAAGGCGTTGATAGAATATTTAAAAACTTTAACGTATAATGATATGAAGACATTGTTGAAAAGGATAACTTAACAAAAACCCTTGTAGACATTTACTTATACTTACACTCTCACACACACCAACACTCTCTGACACACGCACACCCTTCCACGTGCTGTATTACTTAGTATGTATTTACCATCTTATTTTTCTTTTCTGTTAGACACTTCCGCTTGATTTTATTTTTACAATTGGAAGTACCCAGCGTGTGTCCCAATACAAGTTATTTTGTTGCTTCCAGGGAGCATCTCAAGTAATAATTGTAATTTGACGTTTCAATAAAATTGAGACAGTTTGAATATTTTTTAAAAATGTTATTCTATGAATCGTATACTTAAATAGCTAACGAAAATATGGGATAATTTTTGACAACAAAAAAGAATCTTTAAATACGTCATAAAATGTGCCCTCTAAAACAACATGATATAATATTTTCTGTAATGTAGGTTTATACAATTAAAACACATAATAACGGGTTCAGTCATCCCGTGATCATGGCACTTGCAACAGTGTCGAAATATCGGGAGTCTCATATCCCTACTTTAAACGCGGTAAGAACCCGTTATTATGTGTTTTAATTATGATAATAACCGCATAAACTTAAAACAATGTAAGTAAGTTTATACAAGTCTTAATCCAAAGTCACAAATAGTATAATGTATGAAGGTTGCGATATAGAATGCTGAATCTTTCAGGAATAATTCTTGAGTGTTTGTTGCAAGATCAGCGGCAAATTCTACTAGAGTTTGCTGTACTTGAGGGTCTGTCAACAAAAATAAAAATAATTAGTAAACTGAATTAAATATTATAATATAATATATTAAATACTATTTAAAACTATTGGTGTTGATTTCTGCAGAAACCTCCTACTATTGAGTGATATTGAGCCTCCGTGGTCTAGTGGTTAGAGCGTTAGGCTCACGATCTGGCGGTCCGGGTTCGATTCCCGATCGGGACATTGTCGAAATCACTTTGTGAGACTATCCTTTGTTTGGTAAGGACTTTTCAGACTTGAATCACCTGATTGTCCGAAAAAGTAAGATGATTCCGTGCTTCGGAGGGCACGTTAAGCCGTTGGTCCCGGCTATTAGCCGTAAAAATACCTCCACCAAACCGCAGTGTAGCAGCGTCGTGGAGTATGCTCCATACACCCTCCGGTTGATTGAGGGGATGCCTGTGCTCAACAGTGGGACGTATATAGGCTGTTTATGTATGTATGTATACATAGTGTATGTGACAAGATTTTATATGTACGTGCTATAATAATAAAGAAAACTATTAATTAAAGTTGTCCCGCTGCAGAGCATACTTCCCAGCGGAGCCACACAGTTTGCATCCTTAGAGATGTTATACCTATCCGTCGTTTTCTTATCCGCCGTAAAGAAAAAGGACGGATGATTGACAACAGCTAATTTTAAAATGAATGAGGGACAGATTTTTTGCATGAAATGCATGAATAAAACTTGGGTAAATAAAATAGGCATTCCATTGATATTCAACATGTTTGACGTGTACTGTCAACTTAATTCTGTCGGGTTATTTGCCAATATAAAATTTGGGGAGGGTTTTTTTTTAAATTTCTGTCTAAAATTGACGTCTGTTCCATATATTTTATGTTTGTTGAATGCCCGTCTTTTTTCTTTTCATTGGATAAGAAAATTACAGGTATAATTTAAAAAATATAGGTGGTGTGGAAGTACACATTATACCAAAGAAAAAGATTGTAATTCAGTTGTTTTCGAAGTTTAAAATCAGAAGTTAATATGAAATAAAAAATATATATATATATTTTAGATCACACTTATTCAAGTTCTTATTTCAGACTTCTTTGTAGTCTACTCTACTAAATAGAAGAAAGAGTATGGAAAGACCCTAACACGCATTTAATATGACAACCGCTATCGCCGGTTGCACCCCGCTCTCTTTTACTACTACTCCTTCAAACAGATAAATACGATAGCTCTACTTCTTATTAAATACCATAGCCACTTTATCGGTAATGTATATTTTATGTGAAAGGCTACAATGTTATCATTATTTGTCGTAAGATACTGCATACAAAAGTATTTTTTGGTTAATAGCCGAAAATACAATTTAGTTTGTAGCTTTCCTGTGATTAGGAGGGATCTCCATGTAAGCTTGTATGATTTGCGATGTTTGATTTTTAGGCCTGCCAATTATAGTGCACAAGATAAGCTAAAATTTACTATCGTGGAGCTCCGTGAGTCGTAAAGTTTGCGGACGAGTGGAGTGCAAGTATGAACTATTTGCTCATACTTGTATGACCGCGTTCCGCGCTTCCTTGGCCTTTCCAACCTCTTCTTCTGCGGTACAGTCAGTAAATTTACTTAAGTATACAAACGTATTATGGCATTTCTAGGGCAAGTGGTAGTTTATGTTAGGGTACTGACTGTGTCTGTAACAGCCTCCGCAATTGAATCATTGTATTCTTTATATATAAATACTTAATATTCTAATTTAATTGTCCTATTAGATGTGTTACCTGTACTTGCAGCGGCGGCAGGGCTAACAACTGTGGGAGGAACCATATCGTTGGAGTAAGTAGTACACTCAGCCTTTTCTAATTGGAGATTGTCTATCCTAGGAATTACAGCTGTTATGATCACAGATGCTGCAAAGAATATCACAATATTAAAGGCACAAATGTAAAAACAAAATGCAAAGTGTGTAAAATAGTGCGAAATCTCCAATAGGGATAGTGCTACAAATACACATTAATTTATCAACGAAACGAATATTGTGTAGTAGACTAGTTGGGCGGTTAGTTTATGGAAGGGAAATAGTCTTCAAGTCAGGTGATATGTACTTGGAATACAATAATTATAAACTATTTGTGTAATGTTATATTAAAATAATAAATAAACTCACGATAATTTACTGACGCAGCAAAGCCTGTGGTAATAACAGGCTCTTGCGCCCGACGATGAAAAGTAAAAGTAGTAAAATTAGTGGCTTGCATCAAATTCTGAAACTCTACTGCGATCACAAGTTTGTCTGTGTCTTTGTTGATGCTGAAAAAATACAAAATAATATTATCCAATGTATTAATAATCATCATCATCACCAGCCCATTAACGTCCCCACTGCTGGGGCACGGGCCTTCCCTATGGATGGATAGGGTATTAATAATAACTCAATTCAATTAAGACAACTATTGATTTTAGCTGCTAGTCCATAAAATCATTACAAAACCTAAACTTTAAACAATATCAGGATATCGATACTATAATAACGTGTACAAAATGCACAAGTATATGTGTAAAACTGAAAATATTCAAATTATTGTAATAATTTACTTACTAAAACTCTTCAATCCTGCCATTTAAGCCAGTGTTCATCTGACTCACGCCATCAATAGTCAAATTAACCCTAGGGATATACAAAGTGACATGCGACCTGAAAGACAACATGACAAAAAATAAATGTTCCGATATTTAACACCAAATAAAGAGCAAAGAATATCCCAAAGTAGACAAATAAATATAAATGACGAAAAAGATCAGGGGGGTTAAAATGGCCACATCGAAGCAATTTATCTAAGAAAGCATATTGCAATTTGACATTTGCGCATATTAAAGTAAGAGCGCACTGCAAACAAATGTCAAATAACAATATTGCTTTCTTAGATGAAAAACGAAGAAAAACCAGAACCCCAAATATTTGCGCGAAAATCCTAGGTATATGGCTAAATTTCTTGGGGTATGTGAATGTGAAGAGATATCCTGTATTTTTAAATTTTCTTCTGGTAATATTACAAGTGGATATGAGATTTGTGTTTTTTTTTCTCTTACTAAAGTATGTATTCAATTTTATTGTAAACATAATTTACCGTATCAAAGGTTCAGGTACTTGATCATAGCTCTTCTTACAGTACGCATGTTTGGCGAAGAATTCGCGAATACAATTCTTATCGTATGTCCGACAAGGACGTTCTATGATTGCGGTGTCATCTGAAAAGCAGCACTTAAATGGGGACTTCTTATGGGCAATCAAACAACATTAAGAGCCTTCATTATAAGCAGAATATCTAGTTTTGTTCCTGATTATAGGCGAAGCATTTGCAATAGGAAAATGTCTATGCTAGCTGGTCTTGATAGAAGTCCATGAAAAAGAAAAGGGGAATCTCGAAGTCTTACTATCTAGTAAATCTATTGGGAAGGAATTTCCCAGGAGTTCTACTGGTAACTGGAACAACTGGGAGTAAGGGGGTTTTCAAAGACATCTAGGAAAGAAGGAAATGAAAAGAATGACAAGTACACTGGTATTAAACGTGATTTTTGCAATATCGTCGTATTGGTATGAATACTTACCAGGATTGCCTACTCTTTGGCCTAAGCCAATAACCCCACAACAAAGCAAGAAAACCAAAAAAATATTGTAAAGCATGATACGTGTATGGGGCATGGATTTGTTAAAAACAATGTTGATAATTTTGTGGTTGCATTTTGCGTGTTGGTAAATTAGTGTAATCTTCAGATGCATAGTTGAATCGATTGATTGCGGTAATCAGGTGCCTTAGTTCACTGAGTTAAATGTATAATTAACCTAGAAAACAAAATCTTCTGAATGAACCTTAAACAATACTGAACACGTAATTGTATGTCTAATTCTTAATGCAGGGCAATGATCTTAAAACAGATACAAAATGACTTTGGATGCACTGGATTATCCAGTCCACAAAAGAAGCTCGCCAATGATTGAGATGTAACGTGTGGAAGAAGAGTGTGTTCGATAGTCGTCAAACTCACGACAACAGTTGGTTCCAGACGCTGATGAGAAGGAGAATGAAACGGCACCAAGCCGACAACATTCCATCTGTCGGAGGTTCTATTCAGAGTGGCCGAACAGCCATGAAAAATGTGCATCACTGCTTGACAATGATGACTGTCATAGATCGTCAGAAACATACGTGCAGCCTATGGTATGCACTATACCTATGATCTTATATCAACCTACTTACTTTTTTTTAATATAACAGTAAGCCCGCGTTCAGGGAGTTCAGGGATACACGGGGCGTTACGCAGCGCGGTGCGCTGTGCATCAAGCGTTTTCTCCGTCAAGCAGCGAGCGCAGTTCAGTGACATAGCGTGCCGCGTTACTCGGCGCATCCCTCGCCGCGTCACCTATGCCACGCTGCGCTGGCCAGCCCGTCGCCCGCGGCGTCACTCGCCATATATGACGCTACAATTCAAACAAATGCCAGCGAAAAGGCTTCTCCGTGAACGCTACGTTGCCATACGCCTGACGCGCCGCGCGTCCTTAAGCAGTTATCACTCGACGCCATTGATGTAGGTATGATACTATTGCGAGGTCGCGGTCACGGCTGACTGTGAACCGGTCGGCAAGGTAGTATTGACTTGTATGTAAACCATCGATCCTTAGCACACTGGCAGTACCATCTCAGCATGCGGTTGACCGCATCGTGTGATAGCCACCTAATTGTTCCAGCCCTCGCGGCACAGCTTTGATCAATAGCCGTACGACATCTCTCCACGTAGATAGCATTCGCTGAGTCTATTGGCCGAAGCTTTTGATATGTTTGCTGGTCACACTACATGATATTTTTCGGGTTCTGTAGCTCACGTCGCCACTAAGTTTAGGTTCCATAACTCTGGTTTATGGAAATATTTTGCCGTTTATTCAATCAAAATAATTATATGTATGTATGTGTGAATGCCATATGCGGCAAGTCCGGTATTTACACCACACAATATATATGCTTCCTAACTACTTACGTAGGATATTCCCAAACAATACACGTACAGGCTGGTAAAATAAAACTCTTAAAATTATAAAAATCTTTTTTATGTATCAGTTATGTTTCTTTCGTTTATTTCATTTTTGCGTAACATGTTTCTTTTTTATTCTTTTGCCATAACAGTTATTATAACGATGCTTTGTTTAAATTTTATGTGAGACGTAATCCAAAATCACAAATTTTATATTGTATATATGTGGTGATATAATACGCTGCATCTGACAACAGAAGTTCCTGGCTGTTCAACGGAACGTTTGTCATAAATTCTGCAACAGCTAGAGGCACTTGCGGATCTGAAAAAATAACATCTATTTATATACTTACCCATAATCCCTAAAAACGTAGGTGGACATATAGTTACCCACTAAATAAAGATATTTACTTATACACTATTATTAAGACGACGAAGATATTAAAATTGACGATACACATAGTTATTCTTACATCAACGTCTCATCTGCCTAAAAGTACTACAACTTCTCATTAACTAATTAAAAAAACCTCGGCAAGGGACCTTCGTTTTGTTTAATAAAAAAGAACAATAAATTGCTACTGTCGATTGTCTTTGATTCAGTGAAAGCATAGAATAACACGGACCTCTGAAGTGAAAGTGATAAAATTGACACTGTCTATTGACTTAATCGTTTCCAACTTGGCTAACCCTCGTGGTATCTTGATGGTTGCGCATACCCGAGAGCATTAATTAGTTAACCCTGAGAGCGACGGAGCTTCCTCCGTCTACCTCTGACCCTGATAAGTTATCTTTAACTTTATTTTTTTTACCATAGAGGTTTCTTTTTGTTTTGTTACCTGTGTTTATAGCTGCTTGGGGATTGATAATGTTGATAGCTGTGAAACTGTTGAAAAAAACTGTACACTCAGCTCTTTCTAACTGCAGGTTGTCTATGTTAGGTATTACAGCTGTTATGGTTACTGAAGCTGTAAAACAAAAGTTGTAATTACGGTGTTTATTCCATTTATAAAAAGTGTATAGTACATTTGTTTCACAAAGGTACTAACTCTAAATACATTCGGTTTTACGAATATAAGATAAACAGTACGGTGATAGGTGACTAATGATCAACCTATCGTCCATGATAATGGTTGAACATGTGAAAAAGGACACTATCACTCAGTCGCAACCGAGTGACCTAATGCAACCACAGGTTTGATGATTAATAAGGTCACTGCAACATTTTGCAGTAATATTTTTCGTGATTTGCTCGTAAGATATTTTTTCATAACCCTTTTTTGCAAGTCGTATTTGAGTCTTCAACAACTGGACCCGCTTCGAAAGTAGAACAACTGGATCAGTTGCCTAATCCATTTACTTTTTCTTCAGACACCGGGACCATTCGCAATATGAACAAAAGTCTTTTATTTAATATATTTCTCGTACACGTGTATAACGAAATAAAAGTATTTCAAGTAAAAAGTACAGCATAGTATTAAATAATATTCATAATCTGCAAATAAAAATAATGTTTATGTAAGTACAATGAAAGAGCAAAAGTGCAGTCACTAACTAAATTAACGAAATTATTACCGTTTAGTTGTCATAATTATAAAACTTATGTTTTTGTAGGTGTTTTTGGTCTATTACAGAGACGACATGGACAACTAGGAGGTCTTAGGCGATTCTCACACTGCCCCGCATGATACATACACGCGCGTTCATGCGGATGCATTTTCTATTTGTTAGACCGTGCGAGTTTTCTATACAAACGGAGATACTTACAAGCAACGGAAGAACACGCGTCCACGCGCTACGCTGCATCATGCGGGGCAGTGTGAGAATCGCCTTAAGTGCAACCAGTTAATTTATTACTTTGCAGGAAACTGATTGGACTTTTGCACCTTATCGTACATTATTTTCATCATGTGGTATCGAGGGCAGTCGCCGTCAGAGACAGCACCTGGCCATAGTAACCTTTTTAATATACTTACGATAATTAACAGAAGCAAAGGCTCTTGTGACTACAGGCTCCTTTGCCCGACGGTGAAATATAAAGAAGAGGTCTTCGGCCGCTTGCGTGAAGTTGCGCAATTCAACTGCGATGATAAGTTTGTCCGTGTCTCTGTTTATGCTGTCGAAAATGAGAATAGCAATAGCGATAATGGTTAGGGTTACCTCTTAAGGTCGATTTCCAGACACAATAGCATAGAATATGGAAAAATAGGTATAGAACGGCAACTCTCCGCTCTCCACCACCGGCTGAGCTAGGTTTACCGCCCCCAAACACCCCCAACCCCTCGAACATAGTTTAGACTCGAATCGTGTGGTGTCAGAAGTTACACACACAGATGCGCGTATACGATAATGCCAATGTGTAGTATTTGTGTAAAACGAGATTGTTCGTATGAAGTGTCCGGAGTGTAATGGGCTTGGATTTTAAAAAGACATTCGTCGGTCTTATGACTTTTAATGAAATATACAGGGTGTTAGTGACATCGTAACGAATACTGAGGGGAATGATTCAGACCATGATTCTGAGTTGATATCAAGTGAAATTTTCCGTCGCAAAATTCATGATTTCTTTTTAGTTTTTTAAAATTATTTTCAATGCTATACTTTTGCGATGAAAAATTCCACTTGATATTAACTCAGAATAATCAGCTGAATCATCGCCCTCAGTATTCGTTACGATGTCACTTACACCCCGCACAAGTACATACTGTAGCCATACAAGTAGGTATGGGTGTTAGTGACACCGTAACGAATACTGAGGGGGATGATTCAGACCACGATTCTGAGTTTATATCAAGTGGAATTTTTAGTCGGAAAATTCATGAAAATTTTTTTCTGTAAAAAATGAAAGCTTTTTTTCTGTTTCTGAAATTATTTTCTGTTCCTTACTTTTGCGACGAAAAATTCCACTTGATGTCATCTCAGAATCATGGTCTCAATCATCCCTCAAAGTTTTCGTTACGATGTTACTAACACCCTGTATAATTTCTCTTCTTAATTCATAACTAACGCCGACAAACGTATTAAAAATACTTAAAAAAATAATTTACAAAATAATCAAAAACCTATACACAACTTTATTTTTATTATTTTTCTGACGTGATTTATTGTAGATTTGCCGCAAATGACATTAATAGTTGGCCAGACAAATGGAGGGCGCTGAAGGACACATTTTATTTGGGTGCTCAAGAGCTCTGAGTCTGACGCTCGCGATATTGCCACGTTGCACAGTTGCATGCAGGTAAGACCTCTGGGTCCTACGTGCTCTAGCGGTTAGAGCGTTGGGCTCAAGATCTGAATGTCCGAGTTCAATTCTAGATAGTCACATTATCGAAGTGACTTTGTGATACTGTCCCTTGTTTGGTAAGGACATTGTAGGCTTGAATCACTTGATTGTCCGAAAAAGTAAGATGATTTCGTGCTTCGGAGGTCACGTTAAGCTGTTGGCTCCAGCTATTAGCCGTAAAACAACTCCACCAGTCCGCAGTGGAGCAGCGTGGTGGAGTATGCTCCATACCCCCTCCGGTTGATTGAGGGGAGGCCTGTGCCCAGCAGTGGGACGTACATAGGCTGTTATTTTGTGTATCAAGGATATATATTTTAATAATGCCTTACTATTAGAACCATACTTACTAAAATTCTTCAACCCTCCCGTTCAGTCCGTTGTTTACCTGATTAAGAACACTAACGGTCACATTAACTCTCGGAGCATATTCAACGTCCTGTTGCCTGTAAAAAAAAGTATAACTCGAAGAAAATTCGTTGTTCCGAAGAGGTCATGGGGTCTAAAAAGGTCAAACATTTGGCACAAGTTATTTGACATTTTTATGCATTGATTGAAATGTCAAATTTTACTACAAATAAAATAAAAATAATAATATTAAAATAAAACAGCATCATAGGCACGTTAAGCCGTTGGTCCCGGTTACTACTTACTCATGTAAGTCAGGTAGTCGTTACATGAGTCATGTCATGCCTTTGGCGGCTCGATAGTGACCCTGACTCCAGAGTTGATGAGATTGGTAATCCACCTCTCAACCCGCACGAGAGAAGTAGATCATCATAGGCCTTTATGTCTTGATCAGTTGATTTATACAACGTTTCTGCGTTTCGTATCAAAATAAATATACTGTAGTATTAATATACTACTTATATTATTATTATTATTTATTAGGTTTTGGCGGGAAGAAGAGAGGAATGGCGATTACTCCACCGACAAGAGCGCAGCTCATAAATAGAGAGAGAGAGATTAATATACTGTCTACTACAGGTGCATGTGCTTTATTGGTGCAAATGGGTCAATAAATGTTTGCATTTTCTTACCGTATAAAAGGATCAGGAATTTGAAGATAACTCTTCTTGCAGTACGCATGTTTGGCAAAGAATTCGCGGACGTTCAATGAATGCCGTGTCATCTGTACGGGTAAATCAAAAACGGCAAAATTATTTCGTAAAAAATAAACACAATTTGATATTCCACAGCACTAATATTATAATACGCAATAAAAAAATCCAAAAAAATAAAAATTAATTAATTATTTTTATGGGGGTGGCTAGCCAGGTGTTGAAGTAAAACAGTCGGATCTCAGGGTAATCTTTTGTTTAATAGGGTGATTGTCACAATATATTCAGATTCACACGAGTTCTTACAAGATTGGCACACAAATTTAAGAAAGGGCGCGTATAGCGTGCGCGTGGTTCGCAATCGTCCAGAGAGAGAAGAGAAAAAATATGAAAGTGACAGATAGCGGGGGCGCGCGGGGGGTGGCGCGGCACGCTCATTTAACAATTAAAGCGCGCGGGCATACGACCGCGCGAGGCTCGTTCGTTTCGCCGACCCAGACAATGTTCGGTAGGCCGGGTTGCTATATACTCCCCCTCCAGTCCTGGAGGACGTCCTCGCTCCTGGACTGGCTGCTCAGACTACTTCCTACCCGGTCGTCCTCGTTTCCTTTTAGGAATGACAGGTTTAGGTGGAGTTACCTCACTGCCTGTGTACCGAGTAAGATCTTGAAGATGATACTTCCCTATAATATCGTCGGGGTTCTCCATGCGCGCGATGCTGTAGGTCGTAGGACTAACCTTCTGCGCGATGCGATAAGGACCATCTCGACGTGGGACGAATTTGGATGTAAGCTCCTTGGAACTCTTGCTCAGGACGTGTGATTGTAGAAGAACTAAGTCACCTACTTGAAAGTGGTCTCCAGGACGCCGTGACTGGTCAGCGTACTCTTTGCGCTTGTCCTGCTGCACTTCTACACGTTCCCGGATCGCCGATAGGGAGTTGATAAATTGTCTGAGATATGGTGTTATCTGTGGGACAAAGTTATCTTTGTCTAGAATAGCACGAAGGTCATGTGTGACCTCTGTGGGAGACCTCATCTCTCTAGCCAAGGTCAAATAAGCTGGCGTCTTACCTGTAGTGCGGCATGGCGCGCTGTTCAGGGCAAAGCGAATGATGTGTAGCTTCTTTGGCCAGGATGGATGGTCGTTCTCCACGAGTTGCGCTAACATTACCTTTAAGTCGCGATTCTTTCTCTCTGCAGGGTTGGCTTCTGGATGGTAGAGTGGCACGAAGTTTTGCTTCACATCCAGGACCGACATGCATTGGCGCATGACTGCCGAGATGAATTGGACGCCGTTGTCCGATATTATCCGGCGAGGCAACCCGTATCGCATAAAATATTCCTCGATGAGGACACGCGCACATGCTTCTGATGTGGCTTCCTTTAGGGCAAATAGCTCTACCCACCTGGTCGCTGTGTCCTCGACGAGCAATATCCAACGCTCCCCCTGCTCACCCTCCGGGAGTGGGCCGAAGAGATCAATGGCTAGCACCTCGTTACGTTGATTCATAACGGGTGTTTGAAGAAGGCCGGGAGGCTTGGCATTTGTGGCTTTATACCTTTGGCAATGGATGCAGGATTTCACGTACTCCGTGACTAGGCGCCGCATTCCAGTGAAGTAGTACAGCTGCGCGATTTTCTGGTAGGTCCTGTCTATACCAGGGTGACCAGCCAGCGGGGAATCGTGGCACTGCTTGATTATGTCATTTACCTGAGTTGCTGGAATGACAAGCTGCGGTGACTCGCTGTCTGAATCAGGATTATACCTGTATAGCACGCCTTGGTTTAGTAGATAACCTCTTTCAGTCCATCGTTGTGCTGCTGTTTCGTCGGTGGCTTCCAGCTCCTGGACTATCTTGGCAACTTCAGGATCGGTAAGTTGCTCCTGTCTTATCTGCTCGGGCTTTTTAGTAGGTAATTCAATAATTACCGAACAGACGCCGCAGTCCTCGCGGGTGCCTCCAGAGCAGATGGGTCGGCTCAGGGTGTCTGCCACGACGTTAGCTTTCCCTGGTGTGTACTGGAATCGAATATCAAACGATTGGAGCTTTAATGCCCAACGTACTAACCTTCCGGTTGGCGATTTCAGTGACAGCAGCCAGCGAAGAGGTTGATGGTCGCTTCCGATGACTACCGGTTGTCCATCTAAATAGGAACGAAAACGTTCAACTGCCCACACAAAGGCCAGAGCTTCACGCTCGGTTGTGGAGTAGTTTCTTTCAGCTGCAGAAAGGAGTCTACTTGCGTACTCGATGGGACTTTCCTCCTTGTCCTCCCCCTGTAATAAGACCGCGCCTAAGGCGTAGTTGCTTGCGTCGGTGCGCAGAATGAAGGGATTACTGAAATCAGGTTGGATCAATATTGGGGCAGAAGTAAGCAACTGCTTCAGTGTATTGAACGCTTGCGACTGAGCAGGGCCCCAAGACCAAACTTGATTCTTTCTAGTCAACCGTGTAAGTGGCTCAGCGACTTTGGAGAAGTTAGGAATGAATTTTCTAAACCATGAACAGGTTTGAAGGAAAGTCCTCATGTGTTTGAGGTTTGACGGCTCCTTCATCTCGAGGACAGCGTTTACCTTGTCACGGTCAACGGAGATGTCTTCTTGCGTAATGACGTGCCCCAGGTAACGGACGCTTTCTCTGGCGAACACGCATTTCTTCCGGTTGACGTGCAGATTAAATTGGCTAAGGCGTTGGAAGACTGCCTCGAGGTCACGCAGGTGTTGCTGAAGTCCTTCTGAAATGACTAGTATGTCATCTAAGTAAGTGAGTATAGTTACGTCTTTTAATGCTGCACATGTCCTGAAGCGATCGATGAGCCGCTGAAATGTCGCCGGAGCATTTTTCAATCCGAACGGCATTCGCTTGAAACGATAAGTACCTAGAGGTGTTACAAAGGCTGTTTTGTCCCTGTCAGCTTCACTGACGCTAACTTGCCAGTAACCCGCCTTTAAATCTAGGGTACTCATGTAGCAGTTCCTTTTCGTTGACTGTACGAGCTCATCAATGAGGGGCATGGGGTAAGTATCAGATTTGGTGACAGAATTTAACAGTCTGTAGTCGATACAGAAGCGGATACTACCATCTGACTTCGGCACGAGCAGCGCCGGGGCACTCCATGCAGACTCACATTCTTCGATAATGTCGGCCTGTAGCATATCTTCTATCTCCTTTCTCATCAACTCTTTCTTTGCAGGATTCAAGCGATAGGGAGGTACAGCAATAGGAGGGTGCTCACCTGTATCGATGCGATGCTCGGCGTAAGGTGTCGGGGCTCCCCCTGGCTCGAAGATCTGGGCGTACTTGACGAGTACTTGGGCAAGCGCCTGTCGTTCAGCTGAGCCAAGATGGGTGCCTTCGTCTTCCCGAAGCACGTCTGCAGAAGCGCAGTTGACGTCGCGAGAGTCAGGTTCAAACAGAAGCTTGTAACGAGTACCAGATTTGCTGAAGTACCAAGTTTCTGAGCTGAAGTCTAACACTACTCCGGCGGCAGAAATAAAGTCGATACCGAGGAGTGTCTCGTTGTTGTCGGAGTCCGGGAATACCAAAAATGGGATAGAAATAACAGTGTGTTCCAACCTCACCTGTAATGTTGTAGTTAATACATCCATTACGCGAATGTGGCCGTCGGCGAGCTTCACCCGTCTCGACGTGCGGTGAAGAGGATGGCCTCGACGTAGAAGGAGAGTATATAGCGTATGACCCGCAATGCAATGCTTAGCGCCTGTGTCAATCAAAGCAGTACCATTAACACCCAAGATTTCGATTTTAAAAATTGGTCGCATGTCCTGATGCGAGGCGAGCCTGACGTGGTCGTTGCCTAACAATGATGCGTCCCCCGTACGTGCACACTCATCAATATTCAAAGTACATTCATTTAAATACTTATCCCGATAATTAAATTTCGCATGGTCACCCTTATCCATATAACAATCACAGTTAGTAGACTTAGAATTGTAAGCATCGTTATGAATTGAGCAATAACAATGGCAACCCTTAGGTTGTTGAACATTCACAAAACATTCATTAAAAATTTTATCCTTAGAAATAAATTTGTTATGGTCACCCTTATCCAGAAAGCAAGCAGAGTTATTAGTGTTAAAATTATTAACATTATTATGTATTAAGCAATAACAATGACAACCCTTAAGTTGATGAACACAAACACCCTCTGAACTATTGGAATTATTCTTATCTGATAAGAGCAACACATCTGACATATGAGTATTGTAAGTATTATTTATAGCTAAGTTATCAGATTGGTATGGAACATTACAGTCTCTAGCGTTCAAATGGTTATTTGAAGAAGGAATATTGGACTTATTAGAAAATTCCACACAATAAAAGCTTTCCTTACACTTGTCCTCATTATTATGTCCATTCGACTCCACACAAGTATTAAATTTTGTCTCACCTTGAGTGTTCGCTAACTTACGGCATGCATCTATCGTGTGACCGAACCTCTTGCAGTAGGTACACACTGGCCGCTGCTTCTTTGCAGTGGCGGGAGCCGGGTCTCGCGCAGGTGGAGGTGCAGGGGCGTGGGCGGCGGGCATCGACGTAGGCTCGGGGCGCGTCGGAGGGACGGAGAAAGCGGGCTCGGTGACAGGCGGGGCGCGGCCAGCGACTGCAGCATGCGCGGCGGGCGCGCGGCTTGGCTGCGCGGCGGCGGGCATGGCGCGACGGTGAGCGACGGGCGGCACGATCGGCGCCGTCGCATCTTCTATTTCACGTGCACGGCGGAGCAGTCCTGCGAACGTCGTAACTTCTTCTCGTCGCACTTGTCGTCGTATACGGTCGTTCAATAACCCGTACACCATGTCTAGCTCTACTTTCTCGCTAAGATCGCCGCGAGGGAGGCGTGCTAAGAGAGCGCGTGCTCTAGCTATAAAAATATCTGTACTTTCCTTGTCATGAGCCATTTTGAACAGTTGTAGGTACAGGCGATGAGGCGGACGTCGGTCTCCAAAGGCACTTATCAGGTTCTCCTTGGCTTCGTCCCATGTAGAGATAGTATTCTTAATGCCCAGCCACCATGTGGCTGCGTCTTGCGTTAAAAGCATAGATATGCCTCTGACTACATTTGCATCGCTGATCTGTGTACATTCAATATAACTGTCGACCGCATCTATAAACGCTTCCACGTCCGTCGGGTCGCCGCTGCCGCTGTATGTAGCTTTACATTGAGACATATTAGCATGGCTGTCTGGTAGCGGCGCCGGAGTCGATGAGGTCACACGATGACTCAAAACAGACTCGAGTACGTCTTTGAAGGCTTCTGTCTGGGTTTTCTGAAGTGTCGCGACGAGGGCGGCGACACTTTCCTGTGAGAATGTCACGCTGGCATCGGTAGGGGGAATAGAGAACCGGTCGCCGATGGAAGGTGGGAATGCGTCGGCCGCGCCGGCGTCGTCACGTGTGGGCGGCGGCGGGTCGTAAGCAGCATCATCATCGGGCCGTAAAGTTTGCTCCTGACTTCGAGTGCGTGGCATTATCACGAAATATTCGAATCCACGTAGAAATCTTGTAAAAAATCTCGGAGGGCCTCCAGATTGTATAGGCGTGTTACAATTATTATTATCTTGTAGAAATCACGATGTATCGTTAGGTATCTGTGTTTTCTTATAATTATCTTGTAGAATTCACGACGTACCTTATAATATCTGGAGTTGAAAATCTTGAATAACCGCGTTGGGCTGCCAGATATGGGGGTGGCTAGCCAGGTGTTGAAGTAAAACAGTCGGATCTCAGGGTAATCTTTTGTTTAATAGGGTGATTGTCACAATATATTCAGATTCACACGAGTTCTTACAAGATTGGCACACAAATTTAAGAAAGGGCGCGTATAGCGTGCGCGTGGTTCGCAATCGTCCAGAGAGAGAAGAGAAAAAATATGAAAGTGACAGATAGCGGGGGCGCGCGGGGGGTGGCGCGGCACGCTCCTTTAACAATTAAAGCGCGCGGGCATACGACCGCGCGAGGCTCGTTCGTTTCGCCGACCCAGACAATGTTCGGTAGGCCGGGTTGCTATAAACGTTATTTATAATTTTACGGTGACATTAACAAGTGGAATTTTCCGTCAGAAAATTCATGAAAATTATTGAAACAAATGGAACTGGGTTATTGGGTTGGAGGTTAATGGACCGGGTTATACTGGAGCTATGGGGGACTATGCCGCCTGCTCGACCAATGTTAACACTTTCAAGGACAGAACGTCTAATGACGATCCGATTCCAAGGTGTCATACTATCTATTATGAACCATCAATGACCCATGGTCTCTGCCCGTGAAAGGGTTAATAAAGTAATGGGTCCGCTTACCTAGTCTACAAATTTGACAGGACCTTCCAACTCGCGAAAAGAAAACCAGCTCAAATAGGTTAGGTCACATATTATACCTATACTTACGTGCTTCAGAAACACATTTCCCGGGAATATGATAAAAAATATGCTGGATAAAAATATTAATATATTAACAAAAACATACTATATTCTACATAGTTTTAAGTTTACGCGGTTATTATCATAATTAAAGCACATAATAACGGGTTCTTCCGCGTTTAAATGGGGATATGAGACTCCCGATATTTCGACACTGTTGCAAGTGCCATGATCACGGGATGACTGATGAGTGTCGAAATATCGGGAGTCTCATATCCCCATTTAAACGCGGTAAGAACCCGTTATTACGTGCTTTAATTATAATAATTCTTCTTATCTTATCTAGTCTAACGTGTCGCACTGCTGGGCAAAGGCCTCCCTCCATTTCTTCCAGAATTCTCTCTCCAGTGCTTCCTCTGGTCAGCCTTGCAGTAAAGCATCCAAGTTGTCGCGCCATCTCCGCTTCGGTTTGCAAAAACATTATTATTAATAAAAAATATTAATATATTTTTATTGCAGCAAGTAACCTTATGGGTACAGTTAAAATATCTATCCATTATTTGCAGAACAAAAGATTTCAGAATGTGATTTTGGCAGATGCGTAAAACGGGCAATTAAAAAAGAAACGGTTATTTAAAAATATAAAAAACCGTTATCCAACGCTTGTCATCCCCTGCGGTATTTGAAAAGGGACCGAAAAATAAATTATATTTTTACCTGCGTCGTATTTTCCCACCATCTAAATTGATGAGAATTAACCTAGTATTGAATGCTATCCAGGGCAAATCAGACATACAAAGTTATATATCCCCCTAGTATTATCCCGTTTTTCCAAGGGTCCGTTTACCTAACCTGAAGATTTGACAGGTTCGGTTTTTTACAGAAGCAAAGCCCTCTGACCTTCCAATCCGCGAAGGGAAAACCAGCTGAATACAAGTTAGATCACATACCTCCGAAAATGCATTTCTCGTGCATGTGAGCTGAGCACGTGATAATCATTTATGATCCAAACATGAATTCGAAAACAATGAATGGTTTAGGCCTTTGCTGGATTTCAACCTGCGATCACAAAGTGATAGGCAAGCGTTCTACCAACTGGGCAACCACGGCTCCCAAACATACAAGACATACAAATATAATACTCGTAAAAAGGAACGAAATTTTATGATGTTTTTTCTACCACCTACGCTACTAACATTATCTTTTAAATTTTTTGGATCTATGTTATCTTAAAATTAAATAAATAATAATAATAATAATAAATATATAACTTACAAATTAATAATCTTCGTAAGTAGTTTTCCGGGACATTATCAAAATCAAAGCCCAAAGGGTCAGTTTGGCGGTGCAGAGGGGCAACGTGGCCAGTATTCTGGGGACTTTGCCTCGATGTGGTGAGCTGGAGGACATTTTTTATTTATAGCTTTTTATCCCTTTTTTATGTTTTGTTTTTAATAATATGTGTGTTGTTACAATTGTAGTTGGATGGAATGTACTTGTTTATGTATTTTTATTTAATAAATAATTAAAATATCAAAATCACTTCGTGAAACTGCCTGGCTAGGACATTGCAGGCTGATTCACCTGATTGTCCGAAAAAGTAAGATGATTTTCTGCTTCGGAAGGCACGTTATGCCGTTGGTCCCAGGCGACTAGCCCAAACGCTTCCACAGTGGAGTAGCGTGGTGACTACTCCATACCCCCTCCGGTTGATTGAGGGGAGGCCTATGCCCAGCAGTGGGACGTAATAAAGCTATTTATGTTGTGTTAAGTAAGTAGTTATAAACCCAATAATAACTCTGACACCAGGGTTGATGAGGTTGGTAATCGACCTCACAACCGACACGATAGAAGATGTAGATAGATTTCCGCCCGCGACAATTTCGTTTATCGCGCACGGTATGTTTATTCCGCCCCTATATAAATATAAATTATCCGAGATCCCTCCCCAAGGTCTAATCTATCTCATTAGAAAATTTCATCAAAATCGGTTCAGTAGTTTCGGCGTGAAAACGTAACAGACTAGAGTTATTTTCGAGATAGCACAAAAGAAGGAACGATAAAATCAGACATAAGTCACGTCAAAATATAAACATTATTTTTTTCTCTAGCTTTTAAACACTCAAAGGCAACAGGAAAGTTACGAGGGGAGATATTTTGTAATTTACGAACGTAGAAAAAAGAATAATGCTATGTGTAGAATGGTAACACTCCGATGTAGATTTATCTTGCTTAGGGAATGCAATCCCGACTCGAGATCGCAAATTCGAGATCCCGCGGATTGGAAACGTCAATCCCGCGAGATCCCGGAATTTTCAAGATCTCGTCTAGTTCATAAAAAAATGTAAAGTTAGGATGGCTTAAAACGAATCTGTTTGTTTGTGATAGTGAAGTTAATAAAACAAAATATTGTTTCAAGGAAAACAAAAACCTTTATGTCCTGACCAAACTAGGGATCACAAAGTGATTTCTGTGATATGTCCCCATCGGGATTCGAACCCGGGGCCTCTGGATCGTGAGTCCAACGTTCAACCACTGGACCACAGAGGTCGTTTAGGCGATGAGACGTTCGTTATGTAAAAATAGTCGATTCAAAGTGTAAGTATGTGACCCACTGAATAAAGATATTTTTGAATTTGAATTCGACTTGTTTCTAACCAACCGACAATAATCTAACCTAACGTGTAAGTGCGAAAGAGACATCTCTCTCGTGTCTGCGTGCTCTCCCCTTCACTCTTACGCGGTTTACAGCCTCAGAAAATTAGGTACAGCCATGATGAACCGCTTTACCTCGAAAATGCCAGAGACAGACAGTCCGCGCCACCACGTTCGCGCCACCAAATAATATTATGCTGTTTCCACCATAGACGTTAAAAAGGCCACATTGAATCAATAAATTCATATCATTATCTCTGCCTGTCTGCCTAGCAAGCGACTGTCTGCCCTTCCAACACGCGAACGGAAAACCAGCCTAATACAGGTTAAATCACATACTTCCGAGAATGCATTTCTCCGGAATGTGGGTTTCCTCACGATGTTTTCCTTCACCGCTGAGCACGTGATAATTATTGATACAAACATGTATTCTTTTCCAACCCCATGTTACAATTTGTCAATATAAAAAAGGTTGACCTAAAAATTTGGTATGCGGCTCCATAAAATTAGAATAAAGATTAGTTCTTGGTGTTGCCAGTTTTTGCATAGTGCACAAAAAGCGCATATCCGTTGTATCGTGATGGGGCTGAATGTTCTCCTATTGACACGGGTTCGAACTCCGATACTGGACTTGAACTAATGAGTTATTCATTTATCTTAAGTGTAGTTTTCACGCCTCCGTGGTCCAGTGCTTGAGCGTTGGGCTCATGATCCGGAGGTCCCGGGTTCAAATCCCGGTGGGGAAATATCACAAAAATCACTTTGTGATCCCTAGTTTGGTTAGGACATTACAGGCTGATCACCTGATTGTCCGAAAGTAAGATGATTCGTGCTTCGGCACGTTAAGCCGTTGGTCCCGGTTACTATTTACTGATGTAAGTAAGTAATCGTTACATGAGCCATGTCAGGGGCCTTTGGCAGCTCAATCATAACCCTGACCAGGGTTGACGAGGTTGGTATTCTACCACACAACCCACACGATAAGAAGAAGGTAGGTCTTTAATGTATTTTAAAACTTACACAAATAATCACATTGTCGTAACATGAAAGACTATACTTACTTAAAATAAGAAAGGTACAAAGGACCAGAGCAGTTATTTTCTTTATGTTGAACACAAATAAAATGTAAATTTCGCCTCCGCACATTTCAATAAGGAGACCCTAAACGCTCGTTTCTAATGAATAATCCATCAATTTATTTTCACCTTGGATCAAGGGTAAGATAAGACGTACTCAGACCACTACAGCTAGATAGATAGATAAAATACTTTATTGAGCACAATGGACACAAAATACAGAGATTTTTTTTTGTTTTTTGTTTTCCCCAAGGGTAAGGCAAAGGGAACTATGCCCATACAGCCATGTCTTACGTATTTTTTTCTTGATGATTAATGAAATGATGAAAGGTGATGATGATGAAACCTGAGCCCCCACCCTCGGAGTAGACTCCTACTCCGAACCCCAAACAAATTAACTCAAAAGTCCGCACAAACTTTCGAGTTATGAAGCGGCTACCTGGCACGAAGCGAAAATAGGCAGATACACTTTGTTCATTGAATACCCCGATATAATAACAGTCGCGAATGTCTTCCGACTAACTTAATGCGATCATTAACCACAAACCACCACTTCGTATTAATTATTTAGATTATTCAATGAAGAAAGCAACTGTCCCGTTCCCGTTTCCCGCCAAAAAGTCCTTATCTCTGTATTTGAATGTCAAAACATATTCAAATACAGAGATTAGGACACTATTTACAGAAAAGCACAACAGGCGGCCTTATATTATCAACACGCGCAGCTGTGTGTATGATGTCTTAGGGATGCCAATGACAATTTACTTAATTAGGTATGTATTACTACTTACGAAAGATGCTTTTATAATAATCAAATAATATTATATTTTTTTATTACCACACAAATCACAAACAAGAAATTTTGAACAATGAAACTAAATAGGCACACTACTAAACACTATAAAAACACACTACACTACACTATATAAATAAATAAGCTTTACACTTGACTTAAAAAATCACTGAACTAATAAATTGTATTCACATTATTTTTACACTAAACACTTAGCCTAGGATATTTTTTTTAATCATCATGAACAATAAATATTTATAGGCGCCGTGCAGGCTAGCCAGAGCGGGCATTTACTGTGAGATCAAATATTCGAATCTAATCAAAGAACGCCGGCGTCCAATTTCAAAATTCGAATATTAAACTAAATAATTGATAAACAATAAAAACGACAATCCGCGCACTGCCTTCACGATTCAAGTCTAAACTGTGTTTGAAAGGGGTTGAGGTAAACCTAGCTCAGACGCTGGTGGGGAGCGGAGAGTTGTTGTTCTATCATCATCATCATCATCATCAGCCCATTAACGACGGGTCTTCCCTATGGATGGATAGGGAGAACGGGCCTTAAACCATCACGCGGGCCCAGTGCGGATTAATGATTATTAACGACTGCTAATGCAGCCGGACCAACAGCTTAACGTGCCTTCCGAAACACAGAGGAGCTCGAGATGAAAACTTTTTCTTGTGGTCACCCATCCTATGACCGGCCTTTGCGAATGTTGCTTAGCTTTAGCAATCGCAGACCGAGCGCGTTTACCGCTGCGCCACCGAGCTCCTCACTGCTCAGCTGTTCTATACGTAGTATTATGTGTGTGAGCCGCTGATGTAGAAACTATTTTCATTATTCAAAAAAGGGAAGTTCGCGCTATTTATAATCTGCGTTGTCGGGACTCTTTAAGGGAGCTGTTTAAAGAAATAAATATACTGACGGTCGCAAGTCAATATATTTATGAAAACATTATGTATGTGCGTAAAAATGTATCTCTCCTTCCGAGAAACTGTGAAAGGCATACTTACAATACAAGGAATAAAAATAAAATTGTTGTTCAAAATTCTAGATTAAGTAAATTAAATTCATCGTTTTTGGGGTTATGTATACGTTTTTACAATAAAATACCAGATAATATTTTAAATTTGTCAGAGAACAAATTTAAAGCTCACGTGAAGCTTACTTTATGTAAAAAAGCCTATTATAAGATTAATGATTACCTAAATGATAAAAAGGTCTGGTATTGAATGTGTTCCTCTAGTTATTAAATAACTTGTAATGTACCCTCATTGATTTAAAAGATGTGTTGCTGTTGCAGTTTCTTGTCATTTCTTCTCCTCAGCCATAACACCTTGCGAAATGACGTAAATTCAAAAATGTTACATTGGCCTTCAACAAGTTTATCCATGATAATTACGTTGAATAAATGATTCTGATTCTGATTCTGATTCCTTATTATATGACCACCACCGAGCACCAATTAGAACGAATCTACCTTATAACTACAATATACGTAAACAAAACAAAATAGAGATAAACTGTGGATGACGAAAATATTTTTTTTGAATGTTGGGTGTCAAATTAAACAAAAATGTACACGTTACTCGTACTAGTTTTTATTCGCGGGTATCCTTGTATTTACTCGATAATTGTTATCAATACAACATGTTATCAGTACGACGTAAATTGATAACTTGTCAACTCAGACATGTTTTGGACAGGTTTTTATCTCCAAAACACGTATCGGAAGCACGTTACCGTAACAAATAAGACCCCAAAATAATATAAATAAACATATAAGTTTAGAAACTATTTTTGTCAAAAGGTTAGTTTAGCTGTTCAAAGGGCAAATGTTGCCAGTCTTTTAAGGAGTTTTTCTATTTGTAAGGAATTGTATATTATTCTGTCTTTGTGGATTTATATAATATATTTATGTTTAGTCTAAAAACTGAATGAATGTGGAGGAAGCAAGAGAAGTGTGTCAGGATCGAAGCAAAGGAATTTTATAGTCTCTTTTACCCCGGAAATAGGCGAGAGTTTATGTATGTTTGTAAAAACTAAATCCCGACTACGGAAAAATCACGCTCTGAAAAGTACCTATGAAACAAGAAAATATTTCTCAGAAATTCTTCCTAAAAGTGAAGTTTAGTTGACAGCCGTGTAAATTAATTCTAATTTTTCTGTAGTCGGGTTTAAGTTTTTAGACTTATATTTTTAGTCCTTTTATATTCAATGTTAGGGGAGGTAAATTGGACCACCTTTTTATTAAAGGATCCACAACAGACGCTAAATTATATTTATAGTGTAGTAAATGGGAGTGTAGTAACAGCCTCCGTGGTCTAGTGGTTAGAGCGTTAGGCTCACGATCTGGAGGTCCGGGTTCGATTCGCGATGGGGACATTGTCGATATCACTTTGTGAGACTGTCCTTTGTTTGGTAAGGACTTTTCAGGCTTGAATCACCCGATTGTCCGAAAAAGTAAGATGATTCCGTGCTTCGGAGGGCACGTTAAGCCGTTGGTCCCGGCTATTAGCCGTAAAAACACCCTCCACCAACCCGCAGTGGAGCAGCGTGGTGGAGTATGCTCCATACCCCCTCCGGTTGATTGGGGGGAGGCCTGTGCCCAGCAGTGGGACGTATATAGGCAGTTTATGTTGTTATGTTAAATGGAGTGAGCCGTGGTAGCCCAGTTGGTAGAACGTTTGCCTCTCACTTTAAGGTCGCAGGTTCGAATCCAGCACAGGCCTAAACCGATGATTGTCGAATTTGTCACGTGCTCAGCTGTGAAAGAGAAGATCGTGAGGAAACCGACATTCTACGTATAGAACGGTTCCTTTTTGCTCACATTCACCGCTGAGCACGTGATCCAAACAAGAATTCGAAAACAAATTCGACAATCATTGGTTTAGGCCTGCGCTGGATTGAAACGTGCGACCTCAAAGTGAGAGGCAAGCGTTCTACCATTTGGGCTACCACAGCTTTTCTATGTAAAAAGTAACTGATTTGACTAAATATAAAACTCGATTGCAATTTGGCTTCTTTAAAGCCTTTCTTAATAACTACGAGAGGAAATGGCGAACTTTGAACATTAATAATACTCTACTAACATCAGTGATGGCTGAGTTTAATGTTTCTGAGGGACAAGAGGGAACGAACAGCGAGGGAAGTGCCAGAATTACTGAAACTTTACCGTTTCATTTAAAGATCGTTTTGAGTTAATATATCTTCGGAAATTATATAGCCGTGATAGCCCAGTTGGTAGAACGCTTGCCTTTCACATTGAGGTCACAGGTTCGATTCCACCAAAGGCCTAAACCTATGATTGTCGAATTTGTTTTCGAATTCATGTTTGGATCATAAATTATTATCACGCTCCATACCCCCTCCGTTGATTGAGGGGAGGTCTGTGCCCAGCAGTGGGACGTAAATAGGCTGGTATTGTTATGTTATATATAGTTACTAGACCAGCTCTGAAATTATGAATTCATGTTCCCTAGGGTCGATTAATTCTTTCAAATATAATCCCTTCAGACGTCGCCCTGAGCCGAGGTTCGCGCTCAACTAGGCACTCTCAGGCCTGTTGTCTTAAATTTTGTACAGAGTGAGAGCCCTTAGCGCCATATGCCCGGCCAAGTAGTTAACGCAATAGCGGCAAATGTACTCATCATTATTAATTTAAGAGCCACGCTCTTGTCGGTGTAGCATTCTCCATTCTTGTCTATCAAACACTAATTCCTTCACCTCCTTATAAGACAGCGTTAGGCTCACGGTCTGGAGGTCCGGGATCGATTCCCGATGGGGACATTGTTGAAATCACTTTGTGAGACTGTCCTTTGTTTGGTAAGGACTTTTCAGGCTTGAATCACCTGATTGTCCGAAGAAGTAAGATGGTTCCGTGCTTCGGAGGGCACGTTAAGCCGTTGGTCCCGGTTATTAGACGTAAAAACACCACTACCAACCCCCATCGGAGCAGCGTGGTGGAGTATGCTCCATACCCCCTCCGGTTGATTGACGGGAGGTCTGTGCCCAGCAGTGGGACGTATAGGCTGGTTATGTTATGTTATGCTATATATAGTGACAAGACCAGCTCTGAAATTATTTCGAAAATGGTATGTTACGCTTATCGTGCACGTTAATACCAGATTATCTTAGAATTCTTCATGAGGAAAAGCCCATGTTTTAATCTACGTAACAGGAAATATGGGTTAAGTACGTGAGGAATTCTAATAAACTCTGGCGCATACCGAAGAGATCGACGATAAGAAAAAATAAGTTAATGCTCTTTTTAGGGAATCTTAAAATTAAAAACGGAACTCCTTTAAGATAGCTTTTTTCTAATTTTTAAAGAGGCTTTGAACACCCTAAGTTAGCATGCCAGGCTCATAGGTGCTTTCGTGTACCCATCCCTTAGGCTCTTCTTCTATCATATGAGTTGTGAGGTGGGTTACCAACCCCATCAACCCTGGTGTCAGGGTTATTATTGAGCCGCCAAAGGCCCATGACATGCCTCATGTAACTCCTTACTTACATCGGTAAATAGTAGCCGGGACCAACGGCTTATCGTGGCTTCCGAAGCACGGATCGTCTTACTTTCGGACAATCAAGTGATCAGCCTGTAATGTCCTTACCAAACTAGGGATCACAAAGTGACTTTTGTAATATGTCCCCACCGGGATTTGAACTCGGGACCTCCGGATGGCGAGCCCAACGCTCAAACCACTGGACCACGGAGGCCGTCATAATTAATGTACTTAATGATTGACATTTAAATAATACATTTTATTTTACTATTTGCATGTTGTAATTTAAATAACTAAAAATGTAGACCAAATGTTAAATGCTGACCAACTGCATAATACCATTTTTATTGCTCATAAATGATTATGAGTTATGAATACATACACATACATAATCTCACGCCCGTAATCCCTAATGGGGTGGGCAGAGCCACAAGTCATCATCATCAGCCCATTAACGTCCCCACTGCTGGGGCACGGGCCTTCCCTATGGATGGATAGGGAGATCGGGCCTTAAACCACCACGCGGGCCCAGTGCGGATTGATGGTTATTAACGACTGCTAACGCAGCCGGGACCAACGGCTTAACGTGCCTTCCGAAGCACGGAGGAGCTCGAGATGAAAACTTTTTTTGTGGTCACCCATCCTATGACCGGTCTTTGCGAAAGTTGCTTAACTTCAACAATCGCAGACCGAGCGCGTTTACCGCTGCGCCACCGAGCTACAAGTAATCAAAGACAACTAAAATTATGAACATACCTTTAAAATAGTCCACACAAAATACCTAATAATAAGCAACTCAAGAGCCACCGAAAATAAATAAGACCACCACACTTCATTACGAAAACCATCTATAATTTTAAGAAAGAAAATAAAAAAGTACTATCCATTGCAAGATGAACTAAGTACCCACACCTCATCGAGCTTTCTGTTAGGCTATTCTCCACACCCAGCATCATACGCGCGTACCTGCGGGAGTGCAGATCTGCATCATCGTGTGGGTTTTTTACGCACTCACGCGCGTAGGGGCGTTTTGTAGATTAACGCACGGCGACTCTCATTTCATGCAAAACCGTTCCAAAATCCCGCGCGGCACTGCGGGATTCGGTGTGCCATACCTTGCGTCTCTCTCCGCACCTACGCGCGGGGGTGCATGTTTCTCCGCTTGTATGCGCGTGATCCGCATGAACGCGTGTGGATGCATTTTCTGTGCGTGTTTTCTATACAAACGGAGATGCTTATAACGGAAGAACACGCCACGCGCTACGCTGCATCATTTATTTATTTATTTATTTATGTTTATTTGGGATAACAACAGCTTAATCTAAATGTTTTACAATGTTACTAACTAAACCAAAGCCAATAACAGCTATCCTCTAATTATTACTTAAATAAAGGAGTAGGTAAGGTTCATCATATCCATCTTTGGACTTCGTATCAACAGTGGCTGCAAGTTGTCTTTGATTACTTGTGGCTCTGCCCACCCCATTAGAGATTACGGGCGTGAGTTTATGTATGTATGTATGTAAAGGAGTAGAACGTTGTAGTCTTTCCAGTAAGTATTACAGTAATAGGTATAATGATCCATATAACAGCGACTCAGTTACATAATCATTCATAAGCACTGCTGGTGTGCGAGGCACGTGTTTTCTCTCTTATAACAGATAATATTAGTAGATAAAAACCAACGTGACAGTTGGTGAGCCGTATCGCCATCTATAATGGTTGAGCCTGTGTTTAATAACTTAGGCCGGTCACATACATTCGGAATTCCGTTTCGGAATTTCGATTTGAAATATCGATTCGTAATATCGAACGCATTAAATCCATACAACATCTATGAATCAACCACATACTTACAGTTTTTTTCCGTTCGAAATTTAATCTGATTCGGAATTCCGTATGATGGCCTATGCATGGCCCAGTAACGGCGACGTATTTTTTTTTTCCTTGATAGGTATAGCAACAGTGCTATCGCGATAAGAAAATCGTCGTCCATAATGCCAAATGTCTGAACTCAAGTTCTAGCGTCGCTCAACTGAGCCTTGTTATTCCGAACGGAAATAAACGTATGTGTGTGATATATTAACGGAATCCCGAAACAGTATTTCGAATCGAAATTCCGAAATGGAATTCCGAATGTATGTGACCGGCCTTAGTGATGCAAGTCATGTACCGGGGTTCGAAGCGCTCCCCGATTGAAAAGGAAACCGGTGCCACACCACATAACATAATATATACAGGATGTTAGTGACATCGTAACGAAACCTTTGAGGGGTGAATCAAACCATGATTCTAAGATATTTTATTGTTTAATAATTTGATAATAACAAACATGGAAGAGCGGAGTTTTTCCTGACACAGGCAATTTGTTGCTTAAAAGGAAACTCAAATAAACTAATGTACGACTGAATTTATAAATATACATTTTTGATTTTTTTTTTGAAGATGGTATCAAGTGGAATCTTTCGTCGCAAAAGTATGGAACTGATAATTATTAAAAAAAAACACAAAAATTTTCATGAATTTTCCGACAGGAAATTCCACTTGATATCAACTCAGAATCATGGTTTGATTCATAATTAAAGCACATAATAACGGGTTCTTACCGCATTTAAATGGGGATATGAGACTCCCAATATTTCGACACTGTTGCAAGTGCCATGATCACGGGATGACCATCATTCCCCATTTAAATGCGGTAAGAACCCGTTATTATGTGCTTTAATTATGATAATAACCGCGTAAACTTAAAACAATGTATGGTTTGATTCATCCTTCAAAGTTTTCGTTACGGGGTCACTAACACTACTTATATGGCTATCTGTATGTACAGTCATGAGCAATATAATGGCCCCGATTCCTGGAGACACCGTCTAATTTTATTTTAAGTTATATCTGTCATTTTCACATCCGTCGAAAGGGACGGATGATTCACAGCTCTTAATTTTAGGAAGAATGAGTAAATGAACGTGTCGGGTTATTGACTGATGTAAAATTTTTAGACGGTTGGTTTAGATTTGTGCTTAAAATTGACGTGTGTTCCATAAATTTTATACTTGTCGATTACCCGTCCCTTTCCTTTTCGGCGGATAGGAAAATGACAGATATAACTTAAAATAAAATTACATGGTATTTACAGGAATTAGCACCAATGTACCCACTTTAGGACTCTGTCGCACTAACATATTTGTCATTTAGTGATACTTACAGTTCCATTTATTTTGTCAAAAAAAATGTGATATGGTACCAAAGTGTATACATATTGATGCTCGTGACCGTACTTGTATGGGGTGTAAGTGACATCGTAACGAATACTGAGAGGGATGATCAGGGATGATTCAGCTGATTATTTTGAGTTAATATCAAGCGGAATTTAGCATCGCAAAAGTATAGAATTGAAAATAATTTGAGAAAACTAAAAAAAAGACATTAATTTTGCGACGGAAAGTTCCACTTGATATTAACTCAGAATCATGGTCTGAATCATCCCCGTTGGTATTCGTTACGATGTAACTAACACCCTGTATAGTCTAAATTCCGTTGCTACATCTGACCAACGAGGTATCAATCAACGACTTTCTATAAATACGGGCTTCTCAAAAGGGTATCAGGTGAACAAAAACCCCTTTGAATTACGGAGAGGGATTTGATATTTTCTGATGTTTTTTATTTATTTTTCCTCTGTTTTATCTCAGAGTGCGTAGGAGTGACAACGAGGTGCCATACGAATATACAAGCAAACAATACTTATTATCATAATCATAATGATCTTCTTCTATCGTGTGGGTTGTTAGGTGGATGACCAACCTCATCAACCCTGGTGTCAGGGTTATTTTTGAGCTACCAAACGCCCCTGACGTGACTCATGTAACGACTATGTACTTACATCAGTAAGTACCGGGACCAACGGCTTAACGAAGCACGGATCATCTTACTTACAGCCAGCAATGTCCTAACCAAAATAGGAATCGCATAGTGATTTGTCCACCATTTGTCCATTTGTCCAATTTAAATTTTGGCGGCGAGGGTGTGCTGCCGGGTTGTTTTCGGGGTACCGAACTGAGCATAGTACCCCGCTAGCCTCAAGTTGGTAGTGTGACTAGGGATCGACGATCCAACAGTGTTGTGTTGGAAGTTGTATATATGCGTCTTGCTGTGTAAACTTCGATACCGCGTTTCACGACCGCTTGAAGACTGCATTATTGAATGTGGCGCCATCTGTTGCATGTGAGCGGAACTAGATGGCCAACTAGTTGGGTCCGCTAGAAAATGAAATAAAATTAAATCGAGGTTGTTAAATAAAATCACATCCAAAAGTGATTTTTCAAGAAAACCATGTAAACGGTTTTCAGTACAAGGCGACGTTATCTTGTGTATAATGTCGTTTTTATGGTTCCGTACCCGAAGGATAAAAACGGGACGCTATTACTAAAACTTCGCTGCCTGTCTGTCCGTCCGGCATTCACCAGGATGTCCGGGATTCACGAGAACCGAGATAGCTAGGCAGTTGAAATTTTCACATTTGTATTTCTGTCACAGGATTGTTTGAAAAAGTAAGATGATTCCGTGCTTCGGAGGGCACGTTAAGCCCTTGGTCCCGGCTATTAGCCGTAAAAGCACCTCCACAAACCCGCATTGGAGCAGCGTGGTGGAGTATGCTCCATACTCCCTCCGGAGGGGAGGCCTGTGCCCAGCAGTGGGACGTATATAGGCTGTTTATGTATGTATGTATAACAAATGCTTTTTTTGCTCAATAACAATGATGATAACAGGTAGGCCTCTGTGGTCCAGTGTGGTTGAACGATGTGCTCACGATCCCGGAGGTCTCGGGTTCGATTCCCGGTGGGGACAAATCACAAAAATCACTTTGTGACCCCTAGTTTGGTTAGGACATTACAGGCTGATCACCTGATTGTCCAAAAAAAGATGATCCGTGCTTCGGAAGGCACGTTAAGCCGTTGGTCCCGTTACTTCTTACTGATGTAAGTACGTAGTCGTTACATGAGTCATGTCAGCGGCCTTTGGCGGCTCAATAATAACCCTGACACCAGGGTTGATGGGGTTGGTAATCACCTCACAACCCACACGATAGAAGAAGAAGACAGGTAGGCGATATGAAATTTGTGTACTTTTGTTGTTATTCTCTGCGCTTGATGAATGTGGAGGAAACAAAAGAAGTGTGTCAGGATCGAAGCAAATGGAATTCTATAAGTAGTCTCTGCTTACCCCGGTGGGAAATAGGTATCATGGCACTTGCAATAGTGCCGAAATATCGAGTGTCTCATATCTCTGATTTAAACGCGGTAAGAACCCGTTATTATGTGTTTTAATTAGTCTGACTGTTTACCTAGTCAATGGTACGGAACCCTTCTTGCGCGAGGCCAATCGCACTTGTTTTTTTCGTAATTGTTGGCAACTTGGCTTGGCTAAGCCTAAGACCCTTAGGTTTTGGGAGTACCTACAAGTGGCTAACGACAAACAAATCCAGTTATAATGGCCCTCTTGAGGGTGCTAAAGCGGAAAATAGACCCTCCTTCAATAACCATAATCGTTATTTTAAGAATGTTTTGTACCTGTAAACAATAGAGCTATATTTAGCTAGTCGTCTGAAGAAAATTAATTTACAGATGTTGGATTAATTAAAGTTATTTTTAATGTAATAACAGAATTATCCCGCTATATTACTTAATATTCAATATCTCCTATACTTAAAGGTTGCCTGGAAGAGATTGCTACTTAGCAATAAGGCCGCCTATTGTACTAATTCTATTTCTCTTTTGTTTTGTATTTTGTTTCTTCCTGTTTGTGGAATAAAGTATTTTTATGTTGTGTTGTGTTGTGTTGTGTTGTATTGTGTTGTGTTGTGTTGTGTTGTGTTGTGTTATGTTATGTTAATTAGGGACTTCCCAGGTTACGTTCCCCAAACAAATGTAGATGGCGCTGTCAAATGTCGCCTTCGTTTCATCTCCCTAGCATTATCCCGTTTTTCGCAGGATACGCTTCATCATCATCATCACCAGCCCTTTAACGTCCCCACTGCTGGGGCGCGGGCCTTCCCTATGGATGGATAAGGAGATCGGGCCTTAAACCACCACGCGGGCCCAGTGCGGATTGGTGGTTATTAACGACTGCTAATGCAGCCGGGACCAACAGCTTAACGTGCCTTCCGAAGCACGGAGGAGCTCGAGATGAAAACTTTTTTTTTGTGGTCACCCATCCTATGACTGGCCTTTGAGAAAGTTGCTTAACTTCAACAATCGCAGACCGAGCGCATTTACCGCTGCGCCACCGAGCTCCTCCGCTTACCTAACCTAAAAAGACAGGTCCGGTTTTTACAAACGCGATTGCCTGTCTAACACCAGCCCAATACAGGTTAGATCACATACCTCCGAAAATCAATTCTCGGGAATGTGGATTTCCTCACGATGTTTTCCTTCACCGCTGAGCACGTGATAATCATTTATGATCCAAACATGAATTCGAAAACAAATTCGACAATCACCGGTTTAGGCCTATTCTGGATGGCTCTAATGTTGGCTTCGTTTAACCTTTTAATTTCATGGACAGACATATGCATTTTTTTGCTTTTAGCTGTAAATGATGACCCTTGTTATTACACCGAAGCACAACACATCTTCCCCCATTATTATTCTGATCGAAATAAAGAGAAGCAATATAGGTAGCAACATAACTCTGTATCAATTCAGAAATCAGAATCATTTATTTAACGTAATTATCATGGATAAACTTGTTAACGTCATTTCGCAAGTTGTTATGGCTGAGAAGAAATGACAAGAAACTGCAACAGCAACACATCTTTTTAATCAATGAAGGAACATTACAAGTTATTTAATAACTAGAGGAACACATTCAATACCAGACATTTTATCATTTAGGTTATCATTGATCTTATAATTTAATGTATAATTATAATATCTGAGATCCAAGTATCAAGCAACAACATTAAATTATATTTTTGAATAATTATGTAAGTAAGTACGTCACATCTGTATAGAGCCCTCTTTTTTTTGGCGAACGTAGCCTGAAAAAGTCCTCATTACAATTTTATTAAGGTATTTCTTAACATGGCAACACTGTCTTACTGAAGCTACAGGAAGCACGCAATAAATTGTAATTTCTCAGAATTTAATGAAGAAGAAAAGGATAATTAATAATTCTTTTGGAAAAAAATGACAATAGATGACAAATTCAAAGCAAATGAACTAAGAACTTTTTTTACTGTAAAAAATATTAATGGCCTGGCCTATCACTAATTATAGTCCAGTTCGTAGAACGCGTGATTAGATCCTTGTGTAACTAAACAATAATAAAAAAGTTTAATTCAGGTAAAACCTTCGACACGCGTATCTGTTGTAATTTCTAAATTTTGTGTAAATAATTGTAGGTTATAAATCTTTTTAAGTTATTTTAATTTTGTTCTTAGACATTTCGCCGTTAAAATAATAAGCATTTTTTAACCTTTCTCCCACACACATAAAGATCTCTATTTTATGACACGCCACGCGGACGGAGTCGCGGACAAAAGCTAGTGCGAAATAAATGTATATTTACAACATTCAAATATACACACATTATTAAAGATTATACAGGGTGTTAGTGACATCGTAACAAATACTCAGAGGGATGATTCAGACCATGATTCTGAGTTAATATCAAGTGGAATTTTCCATCGCAAAATTCATGTTATTTTTTTAGTTCTTTTAAATTATTTTCAATTCTTTACTTTTGCGATGGAAAACTCCACTTATTTTATTTATTTTATTTATAAAAAGGTACACCAACAGCTTATATAATAAAACATTAAATAAAATAAAAGTTACATCAGGAATTAGACTGTTACATAAGCCAATTATAGGTGCACACAAGATTTGCAAAGTAGGACAACGTAATCGTTTAGTAGATAACTAAATAATAAAATTTAAAAAACAGATAATTAAAAAAACTTGATATTAACTCCCTCAGTCCCTCTCAGTATTCGTTACGATGTCACTTACACCCCATACAAGTACATACAGTAGCCATACAAGTAGTATGGGTGTTAGTGACACTGTAACGAATACTGAAGGGAAAAACACCTACTGGGAGGAATAATTTATAATTAAAGGAACATGGAAGGGAACATGCTTTAAATACAGGGTGTTAGTGACATCGTAACGAAAACTTTGAGGGATGATTCAGGCCATAATTCTGAGTTGATATCTAGTGGAAGTGGGTGGGTGTGAGTGGTGGGTGGTAGAAGCCATGAAAATTTTAGAGCTTATTTAAATTATTTTCCCTTCCATACCTTTGCGACGGAAAATTCCACTTGATATCAACTCAGAATTATGGCCTGAATCAACTCTCAAAGTTTTCGTTACGATGTCACCAACACCCTGTATTTAAAGCATGTTCCCTACCATGTTCCTTTAATTATAAATTATTTAATATTAATATTCTTTTTTTAATTTAATTTATTTATAAACAAAATTACATACATATACATTTTAATACTATCGCCAAACTACAACCGTAGTTTGTTGGCGTCGCGCTCATTCCCTAATTTTTTTTTCATTTTTTTTTTATTTTTTTTTTAATTCATTCGCACGCTGTATGGTTGAGTGATGGACTGTTTTTGTTACAATATATATTTAAGATCTTTCGTACCACTCTAAAGCGAATACATTTTATTTCATTTCATTTCAAAAGACCAGGCATCCATCACAGACTTGTCTAAAATAATAACTCAAGATAACGAACCCTAACAAAACAAAGTAGAAAGGTAACAAAAGAAATGTATCGTTAATTGTATTTTGATTTGCTAAAAGTTTTTTATTGTTCAGTATTAGGTATTTCGTACAAAGTGGAATTTGACATAAACATTTTATGAAGAAGAGCCAACAGCACTTAGAACTTTGCTACTGCAAAGTACTGTAAGTTACGTTACTACGTAAGAAATGCTAACTGGCAATATAATACAGTCTGTTCTCAGTAGTTAGGAGCCTTAGCCAAGTTGCGAACAATTATTATAATCAACAGTGGCGTCCGTGGTCCAGTGGTTGAGTGTTACGCTCACGATCCGAAGGTCCCGGTTCGAATCCCGGTGGGGAAATATCAGAAAAACTACTTTGTGATCCCTAGTTTGGTTAGAACAGTACAAGCTGACCTGTTTGTCCAAAAGTAAGATGATCCGTGCTTCGGAAGGCACGTAAGCTGAAATTTGGTATGCAGGTAGGTAATCAAGTGAATACAAAGGAAAAAATCAGAAACAGGCATTTTTTATCAACTGAATTGGAGGTGGTGGCCCCGCGACAGAGCATCACACAAATTTTCACTTAATTGGTTCTATTAGGAACGCTTAACTTATATACTCTACTCAGAGCCTGTAAGTCCTATAGATGAAAGATTCAGCTATCAAAACTCATGACAGCCAGTCTTTATGTGGTATGTGAATTTTAAGGTCTCTTTTTTATATTGGCCAAGCATGTTGGCTCCACTATACCTGATACCAGACATAGAGAAGCCATAATTGCAATAGCAACTAAAAAGCAACGCAATGAGTCAGTTTCGAATCAGTTGCGACTACCATACTGGCCTATTAGGTGCTTCTTCACGCTACGTGAATACGACGTTTAATCTAAATTATTATTATGAGTTATGTTGATACGAACTATTGAGAATAAACGAATAATACAAGGCCACAACAAAAAGCGATTACCTAGAAATGAACCTTCTGTTAACTTTACAAATTATACATTTTAGAAACGATATATCTCGTAATATACAAACACGAAATCTAATTTGTTTATCGTCATAACTTCATTTCATCGAGTGTGAAGGTTAAGCCAATGCGGGAATTTGTTTGTACACTTGAATACCAATTTAAATATGAAGGTTATTCCATAGACCTTGTATAACAAATATATGTTACTGTAAAAGCTCGAACTGCAGTAAATCCTAAGATATTCCAGTAAAATCTAAGATCTACCAATTCCTAATGGTAAATGTCGCAAAAGGTTTGCGATTCGAACTTTACCACCATTCCGTTGGTAAATCTTAGGATTTACATTAATGGCACGGTAAATGTTAGAAAACAAAAGATGTCATAACGTGCTCAGCGCATCAACTTGTACTTGTGGTTATTCCTAAAACCAACATCTACCAGCTGAAAGTGGTAAAACCTAGCATATACTGAATTGGAATGGTAAAAGCTCCATGATCAAACAGCCTCCATGGTCTAGTGGTTAGAGCGTTAGGCTCACGATCTGGAGGTCCGGGTTCGATTCCCGATGGGGACAATGTCGAAATCACTTTGTGAGACTGTCCTTTGTTTGGTAAGGATTTTTCAGGCTTGAATCACCTGATTGTCCTTAAAAGTAAGATGATTCCTTGCTTCGAAGGGCACGTTAATCCCGGCTATTAGCCGTACAAACACCTCCACCAAGCCGCATGGGGCAAGCGTGGTGGAGTATGCTCCATACGTCCTCAGGTTGATTGAGGGGAGGCCTGTGCCGAGCAGTGGGACGTATATAGGCAGTTTATATTATGTTACCAACTCATGTCGGTAAAGGCTAAGACTTACACTTAAATCTTAAGATTTAGCGTGGTTAGAGCTTTCACAGTAACATATTTACTATACAGCGAATCTCTGTAAAAAATGTCCAGGGTGCATCTTGTCACACTCGATGACGTGTAACGATGTGATACCGATATTGCATATTATTTGAAAGCCACAAACATCTTAATTTGAGGAAACGAACTTACACTATTTACATTACTTCACCTCTAAATTAACACCCACGCTTTTGTCGGTGTAGCAATCTCCATTGTACTTTTTAAGGAATAGGGGAGCGATTTCCTTCCGCCCCAGTACTTTGTCTGACACGAGATGGTTGACGCCCAGCGTAGTCTATTTCAAAGCCGTACTAGGGCTCCTGTCCTCCGCCTCTGTACTGACGATTAATGCTGCCCTCTATCAGGTTCCATGTTACAGTCTCTGTGACGTGTCCCTTCCGTCCAGCATTGCTTCCGTGCTGCCTACTGAAGTATAAGGCGCTCATCCCGCGGTAAGGACGCGCCGAACAGGAATTGCCCCAGTGGAAGACAAAAGATGTCGCTTTTATTTAGATAGTATATTTTTGTAATACTTCTTGAAATACTACAATGTTCTACTCCTGTATTAAGTTAGTAGGATAACTGTTATTGGCCTTGGTTTAGTAAGGAACATTCTAAACAAATAAACATAAATAAATAAAAATATAGAATGTCAGCGACCATCCCGTAATATTCGAATTTGTTTTTATTTTGAGAATAAATAATTAATATTGCATATCAACCTACAGGCCGGTCATAGGACGGGTGACCAAAAAAAGTTTTCATCTCGAACTCCTTCGTGCTTCGGAAGGCACGTTAAGCCGTTGGTCCCGGTTGTATTAGCAGTCGTTAATAACCACTAATCCGCACTGGGCCCGCGTGGTGGTTTAAGGCCCGATCTCCCTATCCATCCATAGGGAAGGCCCGTGCCCCAGCAGTGGGGACGTTAATAGGCTGATGATGATTTACCTACATAATCACGGGCCTAAACCCGGACCTGGACTTTCAAATTGGTTTTCGAATTATTTTTTGCATTATAAATGATTATCACGTACTCCGCAGTGAAATACAGTTCAGTGAAGTACGTACACCGTGAGAAAACCCACATACCCCAGAAATGTGGGTTTCTAGTACTTTGTGGTCCCTAGTTTGGTTAGGCCATTACAGGCTGATCACCTGATTGTCCGAAAGTAAAATGAGCCGTGCCTCGGAAGGCACGTTAAGCCGTTGGTCCCGGTCACTACTTACTGATGTAAGTAAGTTGTCGATACATGAGCCATGTCAGAGGCCTTTGGCGGCTCAATAGTAACCCTGACACCAAGGTTAATGAGGTTGGTACTCAGCCGCACAACCCACACGATAGAAGAAGATATCTAACTTAGCCTAATCTGTATTGAGTTGGTTTTCCTTTCTCGGGTTGAAAGGTAACACAGGCAGTCAATTCTGCACTATATTGGACCTGTCAAATCTTTAGGTTAGGTAAGCAAATCCTTTGAATACAAGAATAAAGTGTACCTAAAGCTTTATAATATCATGGTTGCTTTATAAATGATCGTTTTGTGCATATTGCGGTTAGCAAATGGCTAAGAGTTTTGTGGGTGAAAGTACTCACTATAATAATGAACAACTTTTTTATAAGCATTGGCGCTTCTGCACTGTAAAGTCGCGAAATGTAATAAATAAATAAATAAGTACGATTTCGAAATGTAAAAGGAATTCCATCATACAAAAGCATTATACTTATCCTACTACAAAAATGTAAACATCTTGTGGCCTTTCATTCAATGGAACTTTACAAATTGAATGACTCTTCTTAAACTTTCAAAGAGTCTTTTCAATGAAACGAGGCTTAAAATGCCTAAGCCGAAGTTAGGTTGAGTGCCTTTTGTACTTAAAACCACGAAAGAATCCACATATTTTAAGGGAACAAATTGACAAAACGTCGAAATTGGTCCCGGTTACTACTTATTGATGTAAGTTAGTAGTCGTTACATGAGTCATTTCAAGGGCCTTTGGCGGCTCAATAATAACCCTGACACCAGGTTGATGGGTTGGTAATCCACCTCACAACCCACACGATAGAAGAAGACGGAAGAAGACAGATTAAGGCATGCTTTCAACCCGCTCGTCGCTAGCAACCAGACGCCCTCAGGCGACAAATGAAAAGTTTCTGGAATTTCACGGAAGTTTAAGTATAATCTCATTTAAGAGTTCTACAGTAATAATCGCAATTTAATTAATCACGCCTACCCTTTTCGAAGCTTCTAGTCCATCGATGGCGATAAAGCGATATAACTCAGACAGTTTGATACAGACTCCGATACCGACCCGCCGGCGAGGTCGACGATTTCCCTCAATTGGGTCGATTAATTCTTTCAAACATTCTTCCCTCTCAGCCGATGCCCTGAGCTCAGGCCTTTTGTCTTAAACGTTGTACCGGGTGAGAGCCTTCAGCGCTCCTCATTTGTCCGGCCAAGTAGTTAATATCATCGGAGCAAATATACAATAAGTCACGTCAAAAAAACAACAGCTTAACGTGCCTTCCGAAGCACGGATCATTTTACTGTCTGTGATCAGGTGATCAGCCTGTAATGTACTAACCAAACTAGGATCACAAAGTGATTTTTGTGATGTGTCCCACCGGATTCGATCCCGGAGCCTCCGGATCGTGAGTCCAACGCTCAACCACTGGAGCACATAGCCCACATAATTATTTTACCGCTTAGTTTCTGCTGAAATGTCTGATTTACTCTAAATCCCTTTTTTCCCTTAACATCTTTATTCGTTTTCCGCTGACAGTGGATGAAGCGCTTATATCTTGAGGAATAAATTAAAAGCACAAGCTCGCAAAGGGAATTTCGGATTTAATTGTATGCCGAAATGTCTTACGTATATATTTTTAGCATAGAATAAGGTATAACATAACATACTCGCAAGTACTGTATTGGACGAACAGGAAATACAAAACGAAAGAGAAGTAAATGATTCTAAATTGTACAATAATTTTAAGTCCGACGTCATTAGTAGAGCTCCTATGTTCCATATCCGCATGGTAGATTGATTGATGTTTTTTTTTCTATACTAAATACTATTTTTTTATCATCCCCCTAGCATTATCCATTATCCACAGGGTCCACTTAATCATAATAAAATAAAAAAAAGAAAACGTTTTTTGTCACCTTAAGATCTGTCTTTATTTAGTAATCAGAATTTCATAATATATCTTTGACCTTTCACCCAATTACAAGAGAGTAAGTAGTTAGGTAGTTTGCTAGGCTGCTCCAGACAGCAGCAATCAAAGCAGTGTCTCGAGGAGTTAAAGTTTGTCTACGTAGCGTACCTACCTACCATCGTGGCTGAGTTTCAAACTGCCATATTTGCAGTGTTTTGCTAAAATAATTTGTGTTTTATTGACAATAGCAAAATGTGCAGATCAGATTCGGCAAAAAATTCAGATACGTCATTTAGTGGCATATGCGACGCCATGTCCCGCGTGGCAGTCTCGGCGTACGCGCCGACATCTTCGAAAAGCTTCAAGAGAGCAGGTTTCGTTGGTTTTGGCACGTAAAAATAAAATAAATAAAAATGTTTATTACTCTCACCACAAAAATGTACAACTTCGTGTTGTCTTGGCTTAGAACATAAAATTTTGTGGGAGCTGGTTCTTGTTAAAGGCTTTACGCCTGTGCTACAAGTAACCAGGCCCCGTGCCTTGGATATAAATAATGACTCTAAGGTTACAAAAAGAAACATATACTATGGTGAAAATTGAGAAAAAAAAAGAAAATAAGTGAAAATAAAGTAAAAACGGTGGAATCAGTTTTAGTTAAACTAGACTTAAAATTAAATTACAAACTTAAACTAAAACTAAAAAAAAAGAAGACCTGCCGATTATAAAAAGAAAGAAAGAAAGATACATTTATTATTTAGGACACCACAGACACGGATGACATAATATACACATTATAGTGACATCACATCAAAAGTCAACGCACACACGAATTATTTTCTATATGGAAACATGGAAAACGAACACAGAAACTTATACCTAAATTAACTATGACGTCATGTCGGTCAATGTGACATTATGTGGGTAATGTTACAGCCAATCTAAACATACCAGGGCTTAGATCAAGAGGACGACCAAAAACAAGATGAGCGTATGTGCCAAAAAGGACCTGTGCATGTGCTGTCTCCGAGAACGACACGTCAAATAGAGCGAAGTAGAAGAGAAGTACGAAGATGGCAGACCCAACCATCATACAAAACATAAACAGCCTATATACGTCCCACTGCTGGGCACAGGCCTCCCCTCAATCAATCGGAGGGGTATGGAGCATACTCCACCACGCTGCTCCACTGCGGGTTGGTGGATGTTTTTACGACTGATAGCCGGGACCAACAGCTTAACGTGCCCTCCGACGCACGGAATCATCTTACTTTTTCAGATAATCAGTGATTCAAGCCTGGAAAGTCCTTACCAAAGAAAGGACAGTCTCACAAAGTGACCCAACCGTCAGGAATAATAATAAATGCCAAGGAGAGAAAGAGCCACACCATGCCCCAGGAGCAGCGGTCGAGTCGCAGGACCGATCGAAACGAACAAAATACGCGCGCACGTGCTGGAGCCATATTTCTCAATTGCCTTCAAGTCTTTTTCGAAATTATATACCCACTTCACGTAGCACACCAGAACTTGGTGATGAGACTTTTATACAGGGTGTTAGTGACATCGTAACGAAAACTTTGAGAGATCATTCAAACTATGATTCTGTGTTGAAATTCAGTGGAATTTTGCGAAAAACAACAATTTTCGTGTATTTTCCGACAGGAAATTCCACTCAGAAATCAGAAATCAGAATCATTTATTCAACGTAATTATCATGGATAAACTTGTTGAAGGTTTTTTGAATTTACGTCATTTCGCAAGGTGTTATGGCTGAGGAGAAGAAATGACAAGAAACTGCAACAGCAACACATCTTTTAAAACTCTAGATATCAACTCAGAATCATGATCTGAACCATCCCTCTCAGTATTCGTTACGTTGCCACTAACACACATACCTACTTGTATGGCTATATGTATTACTTGTACGGGGTGTAAGTGACAACGTAACGATTCAGCTCATTATTCTTAGTTAACATCAAGTGGAATTTTCCATCGTAAAAGTATAGACTTGAAAATAATTTAAAAATACCAAAAAAAGTCGTAAATTTTACGACGGAAAATTCCACTTGATATTAACTGAGAATCATTTTCTGAATTAACAGCCTTAGGCTCACGATCTGGAGGTCCAAGTACGATTCCCGATGGGGTCATTGTCGAAATCACTTTGTGAGACTGTCCATTGTTTGGTAAGGACTTTTGAGGCTTGAATCACCTGATTATCCGAAAAAGTAAGATGATTCCGTGCTTCGGAGGGCACATTAAGCCGTTGGTCCCGGCTATTAGCCATAAAAACACGCTCCGCCAACCCGCATTCGAGCAGCGTGGTGGAGTATGCTTCATACCCCCTCCGGTTGATTGAGGGAGGCCTGTGCCCAGCAGTGGGACGTATATAGGCTGTTTATGTGGTCTGAATCATCCTCCTCAGTACTTGTTACGATGTGACTAACACCCTGTATACCCACTTCACGTAGCGCATCAGAACTTGGTGACGAGGCAGTTATAATGTATATTGTCGTACGGTTACGAGTACTAATATGTATACACTTTGATACCATAATATGTCACATAAACTTTTTTGCATATTAAACCGTAAGTCTCATTAAATGTCAAATATGATAACGCGACAGGGTTCTAAAGTGGGTACATGATATTGCTTACTGTACTCGAGTTGAAGGCGGTTTAATAATCCCTGCGCGCGCGTACATTTTCGTGTCCTTCGCAATTGCCAAGTGGGGGGCGGAAGCGAGGAGTTCGTGCGGGACATGACCCAAGCTCGACGTCGCGTCTTATTTTTATTTTTTTGACGTGACTTATTGTAGATTTGTCGCAGATGGAATTAACTACTTGGCCGGACAAATGAGGAGCGCTGAAGGCTCTCATCCGGTACAACGTTTAAGACAACAGGCCTGAGGGTGCCCATTTGGGCGCGAACCTCGGCTCAGGGCGTTGTCTGAGAGGAAAAATTTTTGAAAGAATTAATCAACCCTAGTGGGTCGATAGCGATAAGCGCTGAATGAGGGAAATCGCCGACCGCGCCGGCGGGGTCGGTATCGGGGACCTGAAGTGTTTCGTGTCGCGAGCTGATTGGCCGCCTCTATGGCTAGAGTAATCGGTCGTCGGGATCGTATATTACGTCCTTCGGACGCCGATACTTTTCAGTACCGTCCCTAAGCGTCGCGTCGTTTAATAATTTTATTCCCTTTCCTTTTTTTAGGTTAGGTACTTACCAAGTTTCTATTTTTAAAAGATTTTAATTACTTTTTGAAATAAAACTTAGAAAGTGTGTCAGGTTCGTAGTAAATGAAATTCCTTGGTTTCTGTCTGTTGAAACGGGAAATTCTCTCCCGACGACCCGATTACTCTAGCCATAGAGGCAGCCAATCAGCTCGCGACACCAAACACTTCAGGACCCCGATACTGACCCCGCCGGCGTGGTCGATGATTTCCCTCAATCAGCGCTTATCTCTATCGACCCGCTAGGGTTGATTAATTCTTTCAAAAATTTTTCCTCTCAGACAACGCCCTGAGCCGAGGTTCGCGCCCAAATGGGCACCCTCAGGCCTGTTGTCTTAAACGTTGTACCGGGTGAGAGCCTTCAGCGCACCCCATTTGTCCGGCCAAGTAGTTAATGCCATCTGCGACAAATCTACAATAAGTCACTTAAAAAAAAGGAAATTGGCGTTGAATTCAGCTCGCAACTAAGTTTATCTTGCGATGGTTGTACTCCTGGCTACCCCAATTGGGATATGGTCGTGAGCGTTATGTTGCGTTGTGACTTGTTATTTATTCATAGGACAATAATCTGCTTTTTTACTCATTCATATTTACATCGTAAGTATACACTCACAAAACCCTTTGTTCAATCGCCTGAATATGAACTTACTTTTCGACTACTGGCACAATTCTCTGAATTCCGTACATACTTTAAAAAAAAAAAAAATAAAAGTTTATTTTCGTCCGAACTTTTCAAAACAAGAACGGTTTGAACAAAGATGTTTTTTGCAAAGGCGAATGGGTAAATTCTATAATGTAGAGCACCATAGGGATTCCAAAGGCCACATTAAAGCGATTCCGACTATGGAAAAATCACGCTCTAAAAAGTTTGAAACAGGAATATAGATATTTATTCTTCCGAATAGTGAGAGTTTAGAAGATAGATAGATAAAATACTTTATTGAACACAATGAACACAAAATACAGAGATAAGGACAACATACACCTACAGAAAAGAAAGGAAAAATGAAAAGCAAAGGAAAGGAAGGAAGGAGGTTTAGTACGATCTACTCTGAACCGGCGAGCGTGTATGAAGCGATTGACGAATGTGGAGGAAGCAAGAGACGTGTGTCAGGATCGAAGTAAATGGAATTCTATAGTCTCTGCTTACCCCGGTGGGAAATAGGCGTGAGTTTATGTATGTGTCGCAGGGATATGATAAAAACGGGGATTTGATCAATTCCCTAAGGGATTTGATCAAATCACGGAGGATGTTAAAATAACAACACGATTTTATCTTTTCCCTAAACAAATCTAGTGAATTGAACAAATCCCTAGATTGGTTCAGTGAAATGACAAAAATAGTTTTGCTTTGGTATTTTAAAGGTTTAAAAAGGTTTAAAGGTTCAAATCCCTTGGGGAATTGATCAAATCCCCATTTTTATCATATCCCTGCGACATATGTATGTGTATACTTACAGAAAAGCACAACAGCGGCCAAAACACAAGAAGATAGCTGTGGTAAGCAAACTTTTAGGACATAAGGCAGGTAGTTAAATTCTGACATGTGGTTAAGAAGTTAGGTTGGAACATACATACATAATATATATAGATACATACAAACACATAACCCTACTTCTCTCTTCGACGCATTCGAGTAAAATACAATATTTCAATTTGAAATTTTCGACTAAAGTCAATCTGTTTAGGTTTACGCTGTTATTATCGTAATTAAAACACATAATAACGGGTTCTTAGCGCTTACCGCGTTTAAATCATAAATGTGTTTTAATTAGTCAATCTATCAATCAATCAATAATTCTTTACCGTACAAAGGCATAAGTGACATGTACAAACGAATAAAGTAAGCACAATAGGCGGCCTTATTGCTAAACAGCAATAAAGTTGTAACTGCGCAATGTTAACAAATGCCAAATACTCTGCCTCCATATATTTGAATAATTTGAATTTATTTGCAGTCCTTGCGCAGTATCTGCGGTGAAAAAGACTATGTGCTTATTCTATAAGGTTGATAATGGCGCCGATTCCTAACACAAAAAGGGAAGTATATATAAAAAGTAAAAAAGTAGTAGTAGTAGTAGTAGTAGTAGTGATAGTAGTTTTAAAGTATATTTGTATACCTCCTAATTTTATATTAAGTTATACCCGTCATTTTCTTATCCACCGAAAAGGAAAGGGACGGATGATTGTCAATAAGTTAACTTTAAAATGAATGAATAACCCGTGCGAATAAAATTGCATCTCACTGGTATGCAATCCGTTTGACGTGCTGTCTACTTAATACTGTCGGGATTTCTCAGATTTCTGCTTAAAATTGACGTGTATTCCATAAATTTTATGCCTGTCCATTACCCGTCTCTTTCGTTTTCAGCGGATAAGGTAATAGGGTAATAGGTATAATTTAAACAAAAATTAGGAGGTGTACAAAATCAGCACCAATGTAAGATCTTTAGAAGTTATTGGCAAGCGTACGGAACCCAAATAATGTGTAACCCCGACTCACACTTGACTGTTTTTTTTTTCTTTTCTTTGTTTTCCGCTCACTTTCCTGCTCACAAATCTTTTATCATCATTCAAATGTGTGTGTTCGTGCGTGAAAAATTCCAATCTTTCACGCATAATAGACAGATAAACTGTCACAAACATTTTTTTTTATCGTTCGTAGTAAGTACTTAGTTATATATTTGTAAACAAGTTCTTTCACATTCTTGTTTTGTTAGAACTCGTTCTTCTATCGTGTGGGTTGTGAGGTGGATTACCAACCTCATCAACCCTGGTGTCAGGGTTATTATTGAACTGCCAAAGGCGCCTGTCATCGCTCATGTAACGACTACTTACTTACATTAGTAAGCGGAACCAACGTCTTAACGTGCCTTCCGAAGCACGGATCATCTTACTTTCAGACAATCAGGTGATCAGCCTGTAATGTCCTAAGCAAACTAGGGATCACAAAGTGATTTTTGTGATTTGTCCCCACCGGGATTCGAACCCGGGGCTTCAATCACTGGATCACAGAGGCTTTCACACTCATTCATCGTTTCATACACGCGCGCCGGTTCAGATTAGATCGTACTAAACTCATAGACCTCGTATTATAAATAGGCAACCATTCTCTGTAAAAAAAATGCCCGTGGCGTATTGTGTCACAAGCGACGGCGTATAACGACAATATACAACCTAATTGCACTTTATTTCAACAGTCATATCATCTTAATTTGAGGGAACGAACTTATACTATATACATAACTTAATATTTAAGTAATTACAGCACGGTTCGTATGCTTTTTTAGAAAAAAAAACACATTCGAGAATGTGAGTCTATTTGTTTATAGAAAGATAGAAATTATTACTTCCGGACACCACAGATACAGACAGACAGGCACATTACATTAAACACAGGACAAAAACCAAAAAAGGAAAAAAAAAACAAAAAGAAAACCATGATCAAAATCATTAACATAAAGAAAAAAGAAAAACAAACCAAAATCATAAAAATAATAAAAATAGCTCCAGTATCGACTAACCCCCAACCAAATAGCCCAGTTCCCTTTGTTCTCATAATCTGCAATAGTCCTACCCGCACCGGGGATTGTTTTTGAGTGCACTTCCATAGTGCATACAGGGATAATCGCCGCTTGGTGTCACATCACATTTAGATTAAATTGTCTTAAGGGGCCTCTACGTGTTGGCTTCGGCCCCACGCACGCCTTCCAAAAGTCCGGGACTCCATAGTCCCGAGATATGGAAATTAAATTAAAAATTAAAATTTCTTTATTTCAGATAACAATGATCCATAATTTACATAATAAAACATTCATTCAAATAACTTAAAATAATAAATAAGTCAAATAAAATAGAATCAGATAAAACAATTAAAATCAATTAAAATATAAGACAACAATGACCACAGAATATTAACAATACCTTCTCACCGGCATCGATACAGGCACATGTCTGTCGCAGCAATGCCGGAGGTAAGGACAGTCCAGCCTATCGCCGATCATTTGCAGGATGACATTGGAGCTGACACTCTGCGAAATGACAAACATAATAATAAAAGTAAGTATCCTAAATGCAACACACTAACGGCCCGATTTCAGTGATTACACATTTTTAAGGACATCTTGAAAACTTTTCGTACGATCTTCTCGGAATCAGCGCGCGTGTATGTGAAAACAGGTAATATGCTCTATAAATAATAGCCGTTGTTACTGTGGTACGATGGGTGGTGATGGAGTCCCGAAGTGCCGGCAGAGTAGTACCAGGAGAGTAGGATGAGTAGGTAGTAATAGCGAAGATAACAGTAAACACCAACAGGAATACAAAGTTTATTAATTAGCACTTCACAAACAAGAACTTAACGAAATTATATCGATGCGGTATAAAATACAATGAAGAATTTATGATCACAATTAAAATTTGTAGGCACGGCCAGAGCTAAGCAGTTAAGATGTTGTACTTTTCAAGATCCGTGATGCAATGTGTCAGCGTAGAATAAAAGGAAATGTGAAATGGAATGAGAATTTCGAAATTTAAAATTATTGACGGTAAGAAGGAAATGCGAGTATGTGGAGAATTTGTACTCAGCTACAGTAAGTACCCTTTCCTTTTATACCGCTTTCGTAATCGTATTATCCTTAATACGCTCCATATTTCCAAATCCCGGTAACATTCCCTTCTAAATCTCAGCTACTACATGTAGTGAGTCGTACTCGCTGTAGGAGTAATCGCTGAGTCGTACCCCTTTTTCCCGACTGCACACACCTTTTGTATGTATCTTTGTTTGTAATTTTTATTTTTATTGTAAAATCTTACTGTTTTCTTTTTTTTCTTCTTTGTTTTTGTTCTCTCTCTCTCTCTAGTGTAAATATCATGATATTTTACACCACATCTCTCATTCACCAGACTGCTTTTTTGTCATGAATGAATCGTTAGATGTTTCGTGTCATTGTTTTTCTTTTTTCTCTTTTTTGTGTATTGTTTGTTTTTTTGTAATGTGTAATTTGGATAATGACATTGTAAATCATTTTATTATCATTTCATAATTAATGTACCTAATGATTGACATTTAAATTATTAATTTTATTTTATTTAACTATTCGAATGTTATAATTTAAATAACTAAAAATGTAGACCAAATGTTAAATGCTGACCATCTGCAAATTGTAATACCATTTTTATTGCGAATAAGATTATGAATTATGACTTTTTGCAGAATCGGCCCTCAAAGTTGTTGTTGCAATGTCACTAACATCCTGTATAAAGTTGGTCACAGGACCACTGTTATGTCTACGTACAGAGCGTGTGGTAGACCTTGCCGCTCTCGCATTGGTTTAAGCCAATTAATTCTTTCAAATATGAGCCGAGGTTCGCGCCCAACTAAGCACCCTCAGGCCTGTGTCTTTTTTTCAAGAAGTTAATGCCAAACTGGCAAATCTACCATAAGTCATGTCAAAAAAAGGGGCTTATGAAGGTACATACAACATTATAGTGTAACTGAATGCGATTTATAACGAGAAAACAATATATCGTCACTGGAAAGGCAAAATTACATAAGCGCCAAAATATCCTAAAATAGCAGTCCATTTTATAATTATGTATTGCAAGATATAGAAAATGAAAAACCGAGTAATATTACGTTGACGTCATCTTAATTGAATAAATTGGTAAAAAGTTATGATAAAAAACGAGAAAGCTACTTTAAACTGCTTTATCTTGTAATTACATTTTGGCGCTTACATATTTTTGCCTTTTCAGTGATGATATAAACTAATATACAAAATAAACAATAAATGAAAAAAAATAATAAAACACATGAAAACACGAAAAATAAAATTAGAAGTTCAACTATCATACAAAAAATACATGTAATATTTAATTTATAATATTGTAATATACATCACTAATATAAGAGCTACGATCTTGTCGGTGAAGCATTCTCTATAGTACTTTTTAGGGAAAAATAGAGTAGTGGTTTCTCTCTTGCCTTCCGCCCCGCAGTGCTCTGACGCGAATGGAATAGCGCCCAGCGTAGCCTATTTCAAAGCCGTACTACGACTCCCGTCCTCCGTCATATTCATATTATATATATTCATATTCATTTATTCCTTGTAACAACTTTATGTTGTGTTGGAAATTGGAAATAAAAAATAAATAAAAACGTCTAAATAAATAAATCGTCTCTGAATAGTACTGACAGTTACTGCTGCCAATAAGAAGTAGTAATTTTAATTCGAAGTACATTAGTCTGGTAACATAAAGCTCTAGTATTAAGTACTTACAAATAAAATACACGTGTTTAAATAGCATATTGTTAGAACTAAAACTGCCTACATTACGTAGTTTTTGACCTCTAGGGTCTGATTTGCATAGTTTGTGGACACTTGTCTACCTAAGGTGACAGTATGACTGTCAGATGTCAGCGTGAAGCGGATTCCAAACGGATGTTTTCATCGTGGTTCCAGTTAGCCAAAAACAACGAGGCACCTTCAGGGCGAGCTCGCTCCATCTTAGGCCTCGTCAATGCCTTCGGGCAAATCTGGGGTCAAGAGCAAACCCATCAAAGGTAAAAAAAAAATTGATGGCGCTGTACAGATTTTCCCTCATTTAACCTTCTAATTTAATTGATAACAGAGAATATTTGTTACGTATACAAAAAACATTAAAACTGTACGTAAATCTTTTATTAAAAGTACAAAATGTCCTTGCAAAGTAAGTTAAAAACATTGGACGTGGGTAATTTATTTTCTACGAAATGGCAACGCAGGGTCGGATGACGTCAGCTGGGCGAACTTTGAAAATGCTAGCTGTCAGTTTTGACCATACCTGTCTTCTGATACCATGGGTTACCCCCCCACCTTCGGTCATACTTTAGTCTTCAATCGTATAGCGTTAGAGATCTGACGTTTGACGCGCGTGTACGATAACGTCAATGTGTAGTGTCTGCATAAATCGTGTTCCAGTGGTTGTGCGTTGTGCTCACGATCCGGAGGTCCCGGGTTCGAATTCCGGTGGGGACACATCACAAAAACAACTTTGTGATCCCTAGTTTGGTTAGGACATCACAGGCTGATCACCTGATTGTCCAAAAGTAAGATGATCCGTGCTTCGTTGGTCCCGGTTACTATGTACGTATTATGTAGTCGTTACATGAGCCATGTCAGGGCTCTTTGGCGGCTCAGTAATAAGCCTGGGTTGATGAGTTGGTATTCCACCTCACAACCCGCACGATAAATTACCATTTTGTATGAAGTTTCCGGGGTTTGTTTGTAGTTTTCACGCTTGATCTTCGCTGAAAGAGAGACTAACGTTTAAAAAGGTTGTTACGTAAACAACAGTTTCAACAACAACAATTCAGTTAGAATACAGATTGGCGAGTTGGGAATAAACCCTATTAAAGTCCGATAAAACTTGCTTTAGGGAATATTGTCCTATTCTATAAAGCTGACCTTTGTCTGCGCCGAGGTCTGTCTCTCTCATTATTAAGGAATTAGCACCAATATCTCGTTAGACTAGAAAATTTCCCTAAACCTGGGAACAGTTACCTTATCGGTTTAGAAGTTTAAACTTCGCTTTTGTATTATTCCATAATATGGAGCATATTTTCACGACGCTGTACCAGCGCGGTTGGTGGATGTGTTTGGACTAGTAACCCTAATATACCGAATATCAAAAAGTTATAATTAGCAAGAGTTAATTTTGAAGAGCTCCCAGTGTAATACCGGGTATTAACGATACCGTAACGAAAACTTTGGGGGGATTTAGGCCATTATTCTGAGTTGATGTCACGTAAATTTTCTGTATATTATTATTTTCTTCTCTGGCAATACTCTTGAGTCCATGAAAGGTCAGAAACCTTATTTTTTTAAATCAAACGTTAAACAACAACAAATAATATTAATATTATAAGTTTATTAGACTTAGAAAGCTTTGTAATGAACTTGGTTAATTAATTTATCAATAATACGACAGCGATTCAGTAAGAGATCCTCCCCACGGCGTGACACGTTTTGTACACATCGATACTACGCCATACTGCCAGCCTCCGAAGCGAGGAATCATCTAACTTTTTCAGACAATCAGTGATTCAAGCCTGCAAAGTCCTTACCAAAAAGGGACAGTTCCACAAAATTTCAAAAATGTCCCCGTCAAGAATCGAACCCGGACCACCAGATCGTGAACCTACTGCCACTAGACCACGGAGGCTGTTATAATAACATTTCTATTTCTATTTACTATATCCCAAATAATAGAGTCCATCCATCGTAAGATGAACTAACCACGCTCACCGAGCTTCCTTTAGACCAACGTGATATGTGGTGAGCCGTATCGCCGTCTATAATGGTCGAGCCAACTGTGTTAGTGTGTCAGTTACAGTCGTACTTACATACAAACATAAACTAACACTAATTGATACCAAGTCATTGAGAAACGGATAATCCGATGGTTTGATATGTAGAGAGAATGAATGAAGACAGACTTATGAAAAAGATTTATGTTTTATTCGTATGTTTATGTCCTTTGTATGATGATGATCTCTCCGACCGATTTCGGCCATGCGACCACTTCGACTCCTAGTCGCACGACGCTGATGCGCCGAAGATGGCTTATGTAGCCATCTTTACAGTGAACTCCCGCGCACAGTGAGGCACGTGAGGCACACCGTTTTGTAATAAATTTAAAATATTATCTGGTATTTTATTGTAAAAAATACTGTGTACTTTATTCTCTTTCATTCATTCAATATCCAAAGAATATATATACCTAAGACATAAATAATTAATTAACAAAAATAATGCTATTTACTGCACTCGTCAATAATTTGGTAATTATAATGAATAGCGGCAGGGACGGGCCTTCAACTCATCACGTTTAGCGTCGAGGTCTGCCGTGCGCTGCATTGCTCCAACTCGTGTACTCGCCTCATCACCACATGCGCCATTGTATATGTTGTTGTATTTATTTATTTTTTAATTTATTATTTTATTTTGTTTGGGGAGCTTACAGCTTAATTCACATAATTTACACTTAGTAGTAAGTAAAGGCCAATTACAAGCTACCATAAATAAAAGAAAAAGAGTTATACAACAAGACAAGAGAGCGGAGATATAGAAAAAAATAAGAAAAAAAAAATAATTGAATGCGCAATTTAGCAAGTATACATATAAAAAAAAACCACTAACAATAAATAACAACTATTACCAATCCTAATAAGCTGAGTCTTCAGCGAATTAATACTACTGCAAAAAAAATCATTAACCTCGTTAAATTGATTAAGGGAACGAGGTAAATAACTATTGCTTCTATACTGCAATTTCTGTGTTGTGCAATAAAGTATTATTGATTGATTGATTTATGGTGCGGGTGTAAGTTGTAGGGTTGGATGAAGAAGACCTAGGCGATCAGATCCAGATGTTTTAAAGAAAGGCCAGTACGCTCACATGCGCTACGTGATAAAAATTTGTCACATAAACTGCCTATATACGTCCCCACTGCTGCAGGCACAGGCCTCCCCTCAAGCAACCGGACGGGTATGGAGCATACTCCACCACGCTGCTCCACTGCGAGTTGGGAGGTTTTTTACGGCTAATAGCCGGACCAACGGCTTAACGTGCCCTCCGAAGCACGGAATCATCTTACTTTTTCGGACAATCAGTGATTCAAGCCTGAAAAGTCCTTACCAAACAAAGGATATCTCACAAAGTAATTTCGACAATGTCCCCATCGGGAATCGAACCCGGACCTCCAGATCGTGAGCCTAACGCTCTAACCACTAGACCACGGAGGCTGTTTATCGCATTTTATCGTACCTGACCATAATATAATTAGTCGTTTTGTCGATTGGTGTTAAGACATGAACCCAAATAAAGTCATGTCGTTCTGTCAATATACGAACAAAATCACGGCATGTTAGGGAAAACCAAACTTATCATAAATCGATCGATAATTTTATCACTTCACGCATGTTAGTCCTGCTGGCTAAGTTATTTAAATCGACAAGCACGTATGAAGTCTCTGATGAGAATGGAAGAAGATTGTGTGTCAGGATCATAATGGAATCCCAGGTCTCTCTCTACCGCAACGGAAATAAGCGTGAAAGATGACATAATCATAATTATCTCATCATCAGCCCATTAACGTCCCCACTGCTGGGCACGGGCCTTCCGGGATGAAGGAATCGGGCTCGGGCCTTAA